>NC_091011.1:450000-457500 GCF_041146395.1 Eulemur rufifrons
CCTAACCCCTAACCCTAACCCTAACCCCTAACCCTAACCATACCCCCTAACCCTAACACTAACCCTAACCCCAAACCCTAACCCTAACCCTAACCCTACCCCTACACCAACCCCAACCCCAACCCTAACCCTAACCCAACCCTAACCCTAAACCTAACCCCTAACCCTAACCCAAACCCTAACCCTAACCGCTAACCCTAACCCTAACCCCTAACCCTAACCCTAAACACTAACCCTAACCTAACACCTAACCCTAACCCTAATCCCTAACCCTAACCCTAACCCCAACCCTAACCATAACCCCTAACCCTAACCCTAAACCCTAACGCTAACCCAAACCCTAACTCTAACCCTAACCCCTAACCGTAACCCCAACCCCAACCCCAACCCTAACCCCTAACCCTAACCCTAACCCCTAACCCTAAACCCAACCCTAACCCTAACCCGAACCCTAACCCTAACCCTAGCCCTAACCCCTAAACCTTAACCCTAACCCTAACCCCTAACCCTAACCCTAACCCCTAACACTAACCCTAACCTAACCTAAGAGTAACCTTTAACCCTGACCCTTACCCTGACCCTGACCCTAACCCTGACCCTAACCCTAACCCTAACCCTAAACCCTAACCCTAACCCTAACCCCTAATCCTAACCCTAACCCCTACCTTAACCCTAACCCAAACACTAACCCTAACCCTAACCCCTAACCCTAACCCTAACCCAAACCCTAACCGTAACCCTAAAACCTAACCCAAACCCCTAACCCGAACTCTAACCCCTAACCCTAACCCTAACCCCTAACCCTAACCCTAACCCTTAACCCTAACCCTAACCCTAACCCCTAACCCTAACCCCTAACCCTAACCCCAACCCTAACCCTAACACATAAACCTAACCCTAAACCGTAAACCCTAACCCCTAACCCTAACTCCTAACCCTAACCCTAACCACTAATCCTAACCCTAACGCTAACCCTAACACCAAACCCTAACCCTAAGCCCAACACTTATCCATAATCCTATCCCTTAACCCTAACCGTAACCCTAATGCTACCCCCTAAACGTAACCCTAACCGTGACCAGTAAACCTAACCCTAACCTCTAACACAAACCATAGCACATAACTCTAACCCTAAAACTAAACCTAACCCTAAACCTAACCCTAAACCCTAACTCTTAACCTTAACCCTAAGCGTTAACTCTCACGCTAACCTTTAATCCTAACCCTAATCCTAATCTTCAACCCTAAACCTAACACTTAACCCTAACCCTGTACCAAACCCTAACCCCTCATCTTAACCCTAACCGTAAACCTCAACCCTAAACCAAAGTGTAACCTTTAAACCTAAGAGTAACCTTTAACCCTAACCCTAATCCCTAACCCTAAGCCCTCACCCTAACACTAAACTTCATCCTTAACCCTAACCATAATCCTAACCCTAAATCTAATTCTCAGACTTCTTGCTTTCTTAGAGTTTAGACAACCTGCAATCCTCCCATGCCATGCGTGAAAGGAGGCTCTACCACTGTGTCCTGCATGAAACCCAGGGGCCCATACCCAGAGTATGATAGAGTGGGTTCCCGGGTACAATCCCAACCCCCTAAACTTCCCCCGCCCGCCTAATGCAGACAGGGCCCGTGCGCTAAGCATAAACAATACCTTTAACAGATAACCCTAACCCTGAACATAACACCCAACCCTGTTCCTATTTCTCCCCTTAACACGTAAACCTCACCGTGCGCCTAACTTTAACCTCTTATCCTAACGTTAATGCATAACCCATTTCCTGAGAACAACCCCTATCCCATAATTCTAACCCTATCTCCTAGTCATCACTGTGACACCTAATCCCTAACCCTAATTCTAAACCGCTAACCCTAACCGTAACCCTACCTACAACCCTAACACTGACAGTAACCCTTACTTCTAACCCCAACGCTATGCCTCACAAAAACCCTAACCCTTGACCCTAACCCTTCACCCTAACCCATAAGCCTTACCCTAACCCTTAACCCTAATCCTAATCCTAACCATTAAACCTAACCCTAGCTCTTAAAGCTAACCCTAAACCTTACCCTCACGACTAGACCTAACCCTGACACTAACCTAACACCTAACCCTAACCAGAACCCCTAAAGCTAACCCTGAACCCTATCCCTAACCCTAGCAGTAAACTTTAACCATAAACCTAAGCCCAACCCGTAACCCTAATCCTATCCTTTTACCCTAAAACTAACCCCTAAACCTAACCCCTACACTTCACCCTAACTCTAACCCCAATCCTAATTCTAACCATACCCCTTCATAAAACACTAACACCTAACCGCTAACCCTAACACTAACCAAAAACCCTAATCACTAATCCCTAATCCTAAGGCTTAACCTTTACCCTAACCGTTAACCCTCACCCTAAATCTTAACACTGACCCTAACCTTAACCTTTAACTCTAAGCCTAACCCTTAACCCTACAGTAAGGAAGACCCTTAATGCTAATGGGATCCCTTATCCCTAACCCTAACACTACAGCTAAAAATAACCCTAACCTTGGATCCTTAAACCTAACCCCTAACTCTTACTTTAACCCCAAACCCTAACCCTAATCCTAAGCATTAAACCTAACCCTATCTCTTAACCCTAACGCTAGCCCTTACCTTAACGCCTAGATCTAACCCTAAATCTAACCTACCGCCTAATCCTAACCTTAAGCCCTAATGGTAACACTAACCCTGAACCCTAAACCTACCCGTAACCCTTAACACTAACCCTATCCGTGAACCTAAACCCTAACCCTAACCATTACCCGCACCCAAGCATTTAACCCTGACCCTAACCCTAATCCTTAATGCTAACCCCAACACTAAACCCTAACTCTAAGCCCAACACTTATCCCTAATCCTATCCCTTAACCCTAACCCTAACCCTAATGCTAACCCCTAAACGTAACCCTAACCGTGACCAGTAAAGCTAACCCTAACCTTTAACACAATTATAGCACATAACTCTAACCTAAACACTAACCCTAACCCTAACCCTAACCCTAAACCCTAACTCTTAACCTTAACCCTAAGCGTTAACTCTCACGCTAACCTTTAACCCTAACCCTGATCCTAATCTTCAACCCTAAACCTAACACTTAACCCTAACCCTGTACCAAACCCTAACCCCTCATCTTAACCCTAACCGTAAACCTCAACCCGAACCAAAGTGTAACCGTTAAACCTAAGAGTAACCTTTAACCCTAACCCTATTACTTAACCCTAAGCCCTCACCATAACCCTAACCATAATCCTAACCCTAAATCTAATTCTCAGACTTCTTGCTTTCTTAGAGTTTAGAAAGCCTGCAATCCTCCCATGCCATGCGTGAAAGGAGGCTCTACCACTGTGTCCTGCATGAAACCCACGGGCCCATACCCAGAGTATGATAAAGTGGGTTCCCGGGTACAATCCCAGCCCAGCTAACCCTAAACCTTACCCTAACCCTTAACCCTAATCCTAATCATAACCATTAAACCTAACCCTATCTCTTAATCCTAACGCTAGCCCTTACCCTAACGCCTAGATCTAACCCTAAATCTAACTTACCGCCTAATCCTAACCTTAAGCCCTAATGCTAACACTAACCCTGAACCCTAAACCTACCCGTAACCCTTAACACTAACCCAATCCATGAACCTTAAGCCTGACCCTAACCATTACCCGCACCCAAGCATTTAACCCTGACCCTAACCCTAATCCTTAATGCTAACCCTAACACTAAGCCCAACACTTAACTCTAATCCTATCCCTTAACCCTAACCCTAATCCTAACCCTAATGCTACCCCCTAAACGTAACCCTAACCGTGACCAGTAAACCTAACCCTAACCTCTAACACAAACCATAGCACATAACTCTAACCCTAAAACTAACCCTAACCCTAACCCTAAACCCTATCTCTTAACCATAACACTAAGCGTTAACTCTCACGCTAAACTTTAATCGTAACCCTGATCCTAATCTTCAACCCTAAACCTAACACTTAACCCTAACCCTGTACCAAAACCTAACCCCTCATCTTAAACCTAACCGTAAACCTCAACCCTAAACCAAAGTGTAACCGTTAAACCTAAGAGTAACATTTAACCCTAACCCTATTCCTTAACCCTAAGCCCTCACCCTAACACTAATCTTCATCCTTAACCCTAACCAGAATCCTAACCCTAAATCTAATTCTCAGACTTCTTGCTTCCTTAGAGTTTAGAAAGCCTGCCATCCTCCCATGCCATGCGTGAAAGGAGGCTCTACCACTGTGTCCTGCATGAAACCCAGGGGCCCATACCCAGAGTATGATAGAGTGGGTTCCCGGGTACAATCCCAGCCCCCTAACTCCCCCGGCCCGCCTAATGCAGACAGGGCCCGTGCGGTAAGCATAAACAACACCTTTAACAGATAACCCTAACCCTGAACATAACACCCAACCCTGTTCCTATTTCTCCCCTTAACACGTAAATCTCACCGTGCTCCTAACTTTAACCTCTTATCCTAACGTTAATGCATAACCCATTTCCTGAGAACAACCCCTATCCCTTAATTCTAACCCTATCTCCTAGTCATCACTGTGACACCTAATCCCTAACCCTAATTCTAAACCGCTAACCCTAACCGTAACCCTACCTACAACCCTAACACTGACAGTAACCCTTACTTCTAACCCCAACGCTATGCCTAACAAAAACCCTAACCCTTGACCCTAACCCTTCACCCTAACCCCTAAGCCTTACCCTAACCCTTAACCCTAATCCTAATCCTAACCATTAAACCTAACCCTAGCTCTTAAAGCTAACCCTAAACCTTACCCTCACGACTAGACCTAACCCTGACACTAACCTAACACCTAATCCTAACCAGAACCCCTAAAGCTAACCCTGAACCCTATCCCTAACCCTAGCAGTAAACTTTAACCATAAACCTAAGCCCAACCCGTAACCCTAATCCTATCCTTTTACCCTAAAACTAACCCCTAAACCTAACCCCTATACCTCACCCTAACTCTAACCCCAATCCTAATTCTAACCATACCCCTTCATAAAACACTAACTCCTAACCGCTAACCCTAACACTAACCCAAAACCCTAATCACTAATCCCTAACCCTAACGCTTAACCTTTACCCTAACCGTTAACCCTCACCCTAAATCTTAACACTGACCCTAACCTTAACCTTTAACTCTAAGCCTAACCCTTAACCCTACAGTAAGGAAGACCCTTAATGCTAATGGGATCCCTTATCCCTAACCCTAACACTACAGCTAAGAATAACCCTAACCTTGGATCCTTAAACCTAACCCCTAACACTTACTTTAACCCCAAACCCTAACCCTAATCCTAAGCATTAAACCTAAACCTATCTCTTAACCCTAACGCTAGCCCTTACCCTAACGCCTAGATCTAACCCTAAATCTAACCTACCGCCTAATCCTAACCTTAAGCCCTAATGCTAACACTAACCCTGAACGCTAAACCTACCCGTAACCCTTAACACTAACCCTATCCGTGAACCTTAACCCTGACC
Organism: Eulemur rufifrons; assembly: GCF_041146395.1. NCBI lineage: Eukaryota > Metazoa > Chordata > Mammalia > Primates > Lemuridae > Eulemur > Eulemur rufifrons. The sequence continues at coordinate 455,553 of NC_091011.1, forward strand.
CTAACCATTACCCACACCCAAGGATTTAACCCTGACCCTAACCCTTATCCTTAATGCTAACCCTAACACTAAACCCTAACCCTCAGCCCAACACTTAACCCTAATCCTGTCCCTTAACCCAAACCCTAACCCTAATGCTAACCCCTAAACGTAACCCTAACCATGACCAGTAAACCTAACCCTAGCCTCTAACACAAACCATAGCACATAACTCTAACCCTAAAACTAACCCTAACCCTAACCCTAAACCCTATCTCTTAACCATAACACTAAGCGTTAACTCTCACGCTAACCTTTAATCCTAACCCTAATCCTAATCTTCAACCCGAAACCTAACACTTAACCCTAACCCTGTACCAAACACTAACCCCTTATCTTAACCCTAACCGTAAACCTCAACCCTAAACCAAACTGTAACCATTAAACCTAAGAGTAACATTTAACCCTATCCCTAATCCCTAACCCTAAGCCCTCACCCTAACACTAAACTTCATCCTTAACCCTAACCAGAATCCTCACCCTAAATCTAATTCTCAGACTTCTTGCTTTCTTAGAGTTTAGAAAGCCTGCATTCCTCCCATGCCATGCGTGAAAGGAGGCTCTACCACTGTGTTCTGCATGAAACCCACGGGCCCATACCTACAGTATGATAGAGTGGGTTCCCGGGTACAATCCCAACCCCCTAAACTCCCCCCGCCCGCCTAATGCAGACAGGGCCCGTGCGCTAAGCATAAACAATACCTTTAACAGATAACCCTAACCCTGAACATAACACCCAACCCTGTTTCTATTTCTCCCCTTAACAAGTAAATCTCACCGTGCGCCTAACTTTAACCTCTTATCCTAACGTTAATGCATAACCCATTTCCTGAGAACAACCCCTATCCCATAATTCTAACCCTATCTCCTAGTCATCACTGTGACACCTAATCCCTAACCCTAATTCTAAACCGCTAACCCTAACCGTAACCCTACCTACAACCCTAACACTGACAGTAACCCTTACTTCTAACCCCAACGCTATGCCTAACAAAAACCCTAACGCTTGACCCTAACCCTTCACCCTAACCCCTAAGCCTTACCCTAACCCTTAACCCTAATCCTAATCCTAACCAGTAAACCTAACCCTAGCTCTTAAAGCTAACCCTAAACCTTACCCTCACGACTAGACCTAACCCTGACACTAACCTAACACCTAACCCTAACCAGAACCCCTAAAGCTAACCCTGAACCCTATCCCTAACCCTAGCAGTAAACTTTAACCATAAACCTAAGCCCAACCCGTAACCCTAATCCTATCCTTTTACCCTAAAACTAACCCGAAAACCTAACCCCTATATCTCACCCTAACTCTAACCCCAATCCTAATTCTAACCATACCCCTTCATAAAACACTAACTCCTAACCGCTAACCCTAACACTAACCAAAAACCCTAATCACTAATCCCTAACCCTAACGCTTAACCTTTACCCTAACCGTTAACCCTCACCCTAAATCTTAACACTGACCCTAACCTTAACCTTTAACTCTAAGCCTAACCCTTAACCCTACAGTGAGGAAGACCCTTAATGCTAATGGGATCCCTTATCCCTAACCCTAACTCTACAGCTAAAAATAACCCTATCCTTGGATCCTTAAAGCTAACCCCTAACACTTACTTTAACCCCAAACCCTAACCCTAATCCTAAGCATTAAACCTAACCCTATCTCTTAACCCTAACGCTAGCCCTTACCCTAACGCCTAGATCTAACCCTAAATCTAACCTACCACCTAATCCTAACCTTAAGCCCTAATGCTAACACTAACCCTGAACCCTAAACCTACCCGTAACCCTTAACACTAACCCTATCCGTGAACCTTAAGCCTGACCCTAACCATTACCCGCACCCAAGCATTTAGCCCTGACCCTAACCCTAATCCTTAATGATAACCCTAACACTTAACCC
>NC_091011.1:465000-520000 GCF_041146395.1 Eulemur rufifrons
GTAACACAAACCATAGCACATAACTCTAACCCTAAAACTAACCCTAACCCTAACCCTAACCCCTAACTCATAACCTTAACCCTAAGCGTTAAATCTCACGCTAACCTTTAATCCTAACCCTAATCCTAATCTTCAACCCTAAACCTAACACTTAACCCTAACCCTGTACCAAACCCTAACCCCTCATCTTAACCCTAACCGTAAACCTCAACCCTAAACCAAAGTGTAAACGTTAAACCTAAGAGTAACCTTTAACCCTAACCCTAATCCCTTAAACTAAGCCCTCACCCTAACACTAAACTTCATCCTTAACCCTAACCAGAATCCTAACCCTAAATCTAATTCTCAGACTTCTTGCTTTCTTAGAGTTTAGAAAGCCTGCAATCCTCCCATGCCATGCGTGAAAGGAGGCTCTACCACTGTGTCCTGCATGAAACCCACAGCCCATACCCAGAGTATGATAGAGTGGGTTCCCGGGTACAATCCCAGCCCCCTAAACTCCCCCCGCCCGCCTAATGCAGACAGGGCCCGTGCGCTAAGCATAAACAATACCTTTAACAGATAACCCTAACCCTGAACATAGCACCCAACCCTGTTCCTATTTCTCCCCTTAACACGTAAACCTCACCGTGCGCCTAACTTTAACCTCTTATCCTAACGTTAATGCATAACCCATTTCCTGAGAACAACCCCTATCCCATAATTCTAACCCTATCTCCTAGTCATCACTGTGACACCTAATCCCTAACCCTAATTCTAAACCGCTAACCCTAACCGTAACCCTACCTACAACCCTAACACTGACAGTAACCCTTACTTCTAACCCCAACGCTTTGCCTAAAAAAACCCTAACCCTTGACCCTAACCCTTCACCCTAACCCCTAAGCCTTACCCTAACCCTTAACCCTAATCCTAATCCTAACCCTTAAACCTAACCCTAGCTTTTAAAGCTAACCCTAAACCTTACCCTCAGGACTAGACCTAACCCTGACACTAACCTAACACTTAACCCTAACCAGAATCCCTAAAGCTAACCCTGAACCCTATCCCTAACCCCAGCAGTAAACTTTAACCCTAAACCTAAGCCCAACCCGTAACCATAATCCTATCCTTTTACCCTAAAACTAACCCCTAAACCTAACCCCTATACCTCACCCTAACTCTAACCCCAATCCTAATTCTAACCATACCCCTTCATAAAACACTAACTCCTAACCGGTAACCCTAACACTAAAAAAAACCCTAATCACTAATCCCGAACACTAACGCTTAACCTTTACCCTAACTGTTAACCCTCACCCTAAATATTAACCCTGACCCTAACCTTAACCTTTAACTCTAAGCCTAACCCTTAACCCTACAGTAAGGAAGACCCTTAATGCTAATGGGATCCCTTATCCCTAACCCTAACACTACAACTAAAAATAACCCTAACCTTGGATCCTTAAACCTAACCCCTAACACTTACTTTAACCCCAAACCCTAACACTAATCCTAAGCATTAAACCTAACCCTATCTCTTAACCCTAACGCTAGCCCTTACCCTAACGCCTAGATCTAACCCTAAATCTAACCTACCGCCTAATCCTAACCTTAAGCACTAATGCTAACACTAACCCTGAACCCTAAACCTACCCGTAACCCTTAACACTAACCCTATCCGTGAACCTTAACCCTGACCCTAACCATTACCCGCACCCAAGCATTTAACCCTGACCCTAACCCTAATCCTTAATGCTAACCCTAACACTAAACCCTAACCCTAAGCCCAAAACATATCCCTAATCCTATCCCTTAACCCTAACCTTAACCCTAATGCTACCCCCTAAACTTAACCCTAACCGTGACCAGTAAATCTAACCCTAACCTCTAACACAAACCATAGCACATAACTCTAACCCTAAAACTAACCCTAACCCTAACCCTAACCCTAAACCCTAACTCTTAACCTTAACCCTAAGTGTTAACTCTCACGCTAACCTTTAATCCTAACCCTAATCCTAATCTTCAACCCTAAACCTAACACTTAACCCTAACCCTGTACCAAACCCTAACCCCTCATCTTAACCCTAACCGTAAACCTCAACCCTAAACCAAAGTGTATCCGTTAAACCTAAGAGTAACCTTTAATCCTAACCCTAATCCCTAACACTAAGCCCTCACCCTAACACTAAACTTCATCCTTAACCCTAACCAGAATCCTAACCCTAAATCTAATTCTCAGACTTCTTGCTTCCTTAGAGTTTAGAAAGCCTGCCATCCTCCCATGCCATGCGTGAAAGGAAGCTCTACCACTGTGTCCTGCATGAAACCCACGGGCCCATACCCAGAGTATGATAGAGTGGGTTCCCGGGTACAATCCCAGCCCCCTAAACTACCCCCGCCCGCCTAATGCAGACAGGGCCCGTGCGCTAAGCATAAACAATACCTTTAACAGATAACCCTAACCCTGAACATAACACCCAACCCTGTTCCTATTTCTCCCCTTAAAACGTAAACCTCACCGTGCGCCTAACTTTTACCTCTTATCCTAACGTTAATGCATAATCCATTTCCTGAGAACAACCCCATCCCATAATTCTAACCCTATCTCCTAGTCATCACTGTGACACCTAATCCCTAACCCTAATTCTAAACCGCTAACCCTAACCGTAACCCTACCTACAACCCTAACACTGACAGTAACCCTTACTTCTAACCCCAACGCTATGCCTAACAATAACCCTAACCTTTGACCCTAACACTTCACCCTAACCCCTAAGCCTTACCCTAACCCTTAACCCTAATCCTAATCCTAAACATTAAACCTAACCCTAGCTCTTAAAGCTAACCCTAAACCTTACCCTCACGACTAGACCTAACCCTGACACTAACCTAACACCTAACCCTAACCAGAACCCCTAAAGCTAACCCTGAACCCTATCCCTAACCCTAGCAGTAAACTTTAACCCTAAACCTAGGCCCAACCCGTAACCCTAATCCTATCCTTTTACCCTAAAACTAACCCCTAAACCTAACCCCTATACCTCACCCTAACTCTAACCCCAATCCTAATTCTAACCATACCCCTTCCTAAAACACTAACTCCTAACCGCTAACCCTAACACTAACCAAAAACCCTAATCACTAATCCCTAACCCTAACGCTTAACATTTACCCTAACCGTTAACCCTCACCCTAAATCTTAACACTGACCCTAACCTTAACCTTTAACTCTAAGCCTAACCCTTAACCCTACAGGAAGGAAGACCCTTAATGCTAATGGGATCCCTTATCCCTAACCCTAACACTACAGCTAAAAATAACCCTAACCTTGGATCCTTAAACCTAACCCCTAACACTTACTTTAACCCCAAACCCTAACCCTAATCCTACGCATTAAACCTAACCCTATCTCTTAACCATAACGGTAGCCCTTACCCTAACGCCTAGATTTAACCCTAAGTCTAATCTACCGCCTAATCCTAACCTTAAGCCCTAATGCTAACACTAACCCTGAACCCTAAACCTACCCGTAACCCTTAACACTAACCCTATCCATGAACTTTAACCCTGACCCTAACCATTACCCGCACCCAAGCATTTAACCTGACCCTAACCCTAATCCTTAATGCTAACCCTAACACTAAACCCTAACCCTAAGCACAGCCCTTATTCCTAATCCTATCCCTTAACCCTAACCCTAACCCTAATGCTACCCCCTAAACGTAACCCTAACCGTGAGCAGTAAACCTAACCCTAACCTCTAACACAAACCATAGCACATAACTCTAACCCTAAAACTAACCCTAACCCTAACCCTAACCCTAAACCCTAACTCTTAACCTTAACCCTAAGCGTTAACTCTCACGCTAACCTTTAATCCTAACACTAATCCTAATCTTCAACCCTAAACCTAACACTTAACCCTAACCCTGTACCAAACCCTAACCCCTCATCTTAACCCTAACCGTAAACCTCAACCCTAAACCAAAGTGTAACCGTTAAACCTAAGAGTAACCTTTAACCCTAACCCTAACCCCAAACCCTTACCCTAAACCTAAGCATTAAACCTAACCCTATCTCTTAACCCTAACGGTAGCCCTTACCCTAACGCCTAGATCTAACCCTAAATCTAACCTACCGCCTAATCCTAACCTTAAGCCCTAATGCTAACACTAACCCTGAACCCTAAACCTACCCGTAACCCTTAACACTAACCCTATCCGTGAACCTTAACCCTGACCCTAACCATTACCCGCACCCAAGCATTTAACCCTGACCCTAACCCTAATCCTTAATGCTAACCCTAACACTAAACCCTAACCCTAAGCCCAACACTTAACCCTAATCCTATCTCTTAACCCTAACCCTAACCCTAATACTATCCCCTAAACGTAACCCTAATCGTGAGCAGTAAACCTAACCCTAACCTCTAACACAAACCATAGCACATAACTCTAACCCTAAAACTAACCCTAACCCTAACCCTAAACCCTAACCCTTAACTTTAACCCTAAGCGTTAACTCTCACGCTAACCTTTAATCCTAACCCTAATCCTAATCTTCAACCCTAAACCTAACACTTAATCCTAACCGTGTACGAAACCGTAACCCCTCATCTTAACCCTATCCGTAAACCTCAACCCTAAACCAAAGTGTAACCGTTAAACCTAAGAGTAACCTTTAACCCTAACCCTATTCCCTAACCCTGAGCCCTCACTCTAACACTAAACTTCATCCTTAACCCTAACCTTAATCCTAACCCTAAATCTAATTCTCAGACTTCTTGCTTTCTTAGAGTTTAGAAAGCCTGCAATCCTCCCATGCCATGCGTGAAAGGAGGTTCTACCACTGTGTCCTGCATGAAACCCACGGGCCCATACCCAGAGTATGATAGAGTGGGTTCCCGGGTACAATCCCAGGCCCCTAAACTCACCCCGCCCGCCTAATGCAGACAGGGCCCGTGCGCTAAGCATAAACAATACCTTTAACAGATAACCCTAACCCTGAACATAACACCCAACCCTGTTCCTATTTCTCCCCTTAACACGTAAACCTCACCGTGCACCTAACTTTAACCTCTTATCCTAACGTTAATGCATAACCCATTCCTGAGAACAACCCCTATCTCATAATTCTAACCCTTATCTCCTAGTCATCACTGTGACACCTAATCACTAACCCTAATTCTAAACCGCTAACCCTAACCGTAACCCTACCTACAACCCTAACACTGACAGTAACCCTTACTTCTAAACCCAACGCTATGCCTAACAAAAACCCTAACACTTGATCCTAACCCTTCACCCTAACCCCTAAGCCTTACCCTAACCCTTAACCCTAATCCTAATCCTAACCATTAAACCTAACCCTAGCTCTTAAAACTAACCCTAAACCTTACCCTCACGACTAGACCTAACCCTGACACTAATCTAACACCTAACACTAACCAGAACCCCTAAAGCCAACCCTGAACCCTATCCAAAACCCTAGCGGTAAACTTTAAACCTAAACCTAAGCCCAACCCGTAACCCTAATCCCATCCTTTTACCCTAAAACTAACCCCTAAACCTAACCCCTATACCTCACCCTAACTCTAACCCCAATCCTAATTCTAACCATACCCCTTCATAAAACACCAACTCCTAACCGCTAACCCTAACACTAACCAAAAACCCTAATCACTAATCTCTAACCCTAATGCTTAACCTTTACCCTAACCATTAACCCTCACCCTAAATCTTAACACTGACCCTAACCTTAACCTTTAACTCTAAGCCTAACCCTTAACCCTACAGTAAGGAAGACCCTTAATGCTAATGGGATCCCTTATCCCTAACCCTAACACTACAGCTAAAAATAACCCTAACCTTGGATCTTTAAACCTAACCCCTAACACTTGCTTTAACCCCAAACCCTAACCCTAATCCTAAGCATTAAACCTAACCCTATCTCTTAACCCTAACGCTAGCCCTTACCCTAACGCCTAGATCTAATCCATAAATCTAACCTACCGCCTAATCCAGACCTTAAGCCCTAATGCTAACACTAACCCTGAACCCTAAACCTACCCGTAACCCTTAACACTAACCCTATCTGTGAACCTTAACCCTGACCCTAACCATTACCCGCACCCAAGCATTTAACCCTGACCCTAACCCTAATCCTTAATGCTAACCCTAACACTACAACCTAACCCTAAGCCCAACACTTATCCCTAATCCTATCCCTTAACCCTAACCCTAACCCTAATGCTACCCCCTAAATGTAACACTAACCGTGACCAGTAAACCTAACCCTAACCTCTAACACAAAACATAGCACATAACTCTAACCCTAAAACTAACCCTAACCCTAACCCTAACCCTAAACCCTAACTCTTAACCTTAACCCTAAGCGTTAACTCTCACGCTAACCTTTAATGCTAACCCTAAACCTAATCTTCAACCCTAAACCTAACACTTAACCCTAACCCTGTACCAAAACCTAACCCCTCATCTTAACCGGAACCGTAAACCTCAACCCGAAAGCAAAGTGTAACCGTTAAACCTAAGAGTAACATTTAACCCTAACCCTAATCCCTAACCCTAAGCCCTCACCCTAACACTAAACTTCATCCTTAACCCTAACCATAATCCTAACCCTAAATTTAATTCTCAGACTTCTTGCTTTCTTAGAGTTTAGAAAGCCTACAATCCTCCCATGCCATGCGTGAAAGGAGGCTCTACCACTGTGTCCTGCATGAAACCCACGGGCCCATACCCAGAGTATGATAGAGTGGGTTCCCGGGTACAATCCCAGGCCCCTAAACTCCTCCCGCCCGCCTAATGCAGACAGGGCCCGTGCGCTAAGCATAAACAATACCTTTAACAGATAACCCTAACCCTGAACATAACACCCAACCCTGTTCCTATTTCTCCCCTTAACACGTAAACCTCACCGTGCGCCTAACTTTAACCTCTTATCCTAACGTTAATGCATAACCCATTTCCTGAGAACAACCCCTATCCCATAATTCTAACCCTATCTCCTAGTCATCACTGTGACACCTAATCCCTAACCCTAATTCTAAACCGCAAACCCTAACCGTAACCCTACCTACAACCCTAACACTGACAGTAACCCTTACTTCTAACCCCAACGCTATGCCTAACAAAAACCCTAACCCTTGACCCTAACCCTTCACCCTAACCCATAAGCCTTATCCTAACCCTTAACCCTAATCCTAATCCTAACCATTAAACCTAACCCTAGCTCTTAAAGCTAACCCTAAGCCTTACCCTCACGACTAGACCTAACCCTGACACTAACCTAACACATAACCCTAACCAGAACCCCTAAAGCTAACCCTGAACCCTATCCCTAACCCCAGCAGTAAACTTTAACCCTAAACCTAAGCCCAACCCGTAACACTAATCCTATCCTTTTACCCTAAAACTAACCCTTAAACCTAACCCCTATGCCTCACCGTAACTCTAAACCCAATCCTAATTCTAACCATACCCCTTCATAAAACACTAACTCCTAACCGCTAACCCTAACACTAACCAAAAACCCTAATCACTAATCCCTAACCCTAACGCTTAACCTTTACCCTAACCGTTAACCCTCACCCTAAATCTTAACCCTGACCCAAACATTAAACTTTAACTCTAAGCCTAACCCTTAACCCTACAGTAAGGAAGACCCTTAATGCTAATGGGATCCCTTATCCCTAAACCTAACACTGCAGCTAAAAATAACCCTAACTTTGGATCCTTAAACCTAACCCCTAACACTTACTTTAACCCCAAACCCTAACCCTAATCCTAAGCATTAAACCTAACCCTATCTCTTAACCCTAACGCTAGCCCTTACCCTAACTCCTAGATCTAACCCTAAATCTAACTTACCGCCTAATCCTAGCCTTAAGCCCTAATGCTAACACTAACCCTGAACCCTAAACCTACCCGTTACCCTTAACACTAACCCTATCCATGAACAATAACCCTGACCCTAACCATTACCGGCACCCAAGCATTTAACCCTGACCCTAACCCTAATCCTTAATGCTAACTTTAACACTAAACCCTAACCCTAAGCCCAACACTTAACCCTAATCCTATCCCTTAACCCTAACCCTAACCCTAACCCTAATGCTAACCCCTAAACGTAACCCTAACCATGACCAGTAAACCTAACCCTAACCTCTAACACAAACCATAGCACATAACTCTAACCCTAAAACTAACCCTAACCCTAACCCTAAACCCTAACTCTTAACCTTAACCCTAAGCGTTAACTCTCACACTAACCTTTAATCCTAACCCTAATCCTAATCTTCAACCCTAAACCCAACACTTAACCCTAACCCTGTACCAAACCCTAACCCCTCATCTTAACCCTAACCCTAAACCTCAACCCTAAACAAAAGTGTAACCGTTAAACCTAAGAGTAACCTTTAACCCTAACCCTATTTCCTAACCCTAAGCCTTCACCCTAACACTAAACTTCATCCTTAACCCTAACCAGAATCCTAACCCTAAATCTAATTCTCAGACTTCTTGCTTTCTTAGGGTTTAGAAAGCCTGCAATCCTCCCATGCCATGCGTGAAAGGAGGCTCTACCACTGTGTCCTGCATGAAACCCACGGGCCCATACCCAGAGTATGATAGAGTGGGTTCCCGGGTACAATCCCAGCCCCCTAAACTCCCCCCGCCCGCCTAATGCAGACAGGGCCCGTGTGCTAAGCATAAACAATACCTTTAACAGATAACCCTAACCCTGAACATAACACCCAACCCTGTTCCTATTTCTCCCCTTAACACGTAAACCTCACCGTGCGCCTAACTTTAGCCTCTTATCCTAACGTTAATGCATAACCCATTTCCTGAGAACAACCCCTATCCCATAATTCTAACTCTATCTGCTAGTCATCACTGTGACACCTAATCCCTAACCCTAATTCTAAACCGCTAACCCTAACCGTAACCCTACCTACAACCCTAACACTGACAGTAACCCTTACTTCTAACCCCAACGCTATGCCTAACAAAAACCCTAACCCTTGACCATAACCCTTCACCCTAACCCCTAAGCCTTACCCTAACCCTTAACCCTAATCCTAATCCTAACCATTAAACCTAACCCTAGCTCTTAAAGCTAACCCTAAACCTTACCCTCACGACTAGACCTAACCCTGACACTAACCTAACACCTAACCCTAACCAGAACCCCTAAAGCTAACCCTGAACCGTATCCCTAACCCCAGCAGTAAACTTTAACCCTAACCCTAAGCCCAACCCGTAACCCTAATCCTATCCTTTTACCCTAAAACTAACCCCTAAACCTAACCCCTATACCTCACCCTAACTCTAACCCCAATCCTAATTCTAACCAAACCCCTTCATAAAACACTAACTCCTAACCGCTAACCCTAACACTAACCAAAAACCCTAATCACTAATTCCTAACCCTAACGCTTAACCTTTACCCTAACCGTTAACCCTCACTCTAAATCTTAAACTTTAACTCTAAGCCTAACCCTTAACCCTACAGTAAGGAAGACCCTTAATGCTAATGGGATCCCTTATCCCTAACCCTAACACTACAGCTAAAAATAACCCTAACCTTGTATCCTTAAACCTAACCCGTAACACTTACTTTAACCCGAAACCCTAACCCTAATCCTAAGCATTAAACCTAACCCTATCTCTTAACCCTAACGCTAGCCCTTACCCTAACGCCTAAATCTAACCCTAAATCAAACCTACTGCCTAATCCTAACCTTAAGCCCTAATGCTAACACTAACCCTGAACCCAAAATCTACCCGTAACCCTTAACACTAACCCTATCCGTGAACCTTAACCCTGACCCTAACCATTACCCGCACCCAAGCATTTAACCCTGATTCTAACCCTAATCCTTAATGATAAACGTAACACTAAACCCTAACCCTAAGCCCAACAATTAACCCTAAACCTATCCCTTAACCCTAACCCTAACCCTAATGCTACCCCCTAAACGTAACCCTAACCGTGACCAGTAAACCTAACCCTAGCCTCTAACACAAACCTTAGCACATAACTCTAACCCTAAAACTAACCCTAACCCTAACCCTAAACCCTAACTCTTAACCTTAAACCTAAGCGTTAACTCTGACGCTAACCTTTAATCCTAACCCTAATCCTAATCTTCAAACCTAAACCTAACACTTAACCCTAACCCTGTACCAAACCCTAACCCCTCATCTTAACCCTAACCGTAAACCTCAACCCGAAACCAAAGTGTAACCGTTTAACCTAAGAGTAACCTTTAACCCTAACCCTAATCCCTAACCCTAAGCCCTCACCCTAACACTAAACTTCATCCTTAACCCTAACCATAATCCTAACCCTAAATCTCATTCTCAGACTTCTTGCTTTCTTAGAGTTTAGAAAGCCTGCAATCCTCCCATGCCATGCGTGAAAGGAGGCTCTACCACTGTGTCCTGTATGAAACCCACGGGCCCATACCCAGAGTATGATAGAGTGGGTTCCCGGGTACAATCCCAGCCCTCTAAACTCCCCCCGCCCGCCTAATGCAGACAGGGTCCGTGCTCTAAGGATAAATAATACCTTTAACAGATAACCCTAACCCTGAACATAACACCCAACCCTGTTCCTATTTCTCCCCTTAACACGTAAACCTCACCGTGCGCCTAACTTTAACCTCTTATCCTAACGTTAATGCATAACCCATTTCCTGAGAACAACCCCTATCCCATAATTCTAACCCTATCTCCTAGTCATCGCTGTGACACCTAATCCCTAACCCTAATTCTAAACCGCTAACCCTAACCGTAACCCTACCTTCAACCCTAACACTGACAGTAACCCTTACTTCTAACCCCAACGCTATCCCTAACAAAACCCCTAACCCTTGACCCGAACCCTTCACCCTAACCCCTAAGCCTTACCCTAACCCTTAACCCTAATCCTAATCCTAACCATTAAACCTAACCCTAGCTCTCAAAGCTAACCCTAAACCTTACCCTCAGGACTGGACCTAACCCTGACACTAACCTAACACCTATCCCTAACCAGAAACCCTAAAGCTAACCCTGAACCCTATCCCTAACCCTAGCAGTAAACTTTAACCCTAAACCTAAGCCCAACCCGTAACCCTAATCCTATCCTTTTACCCTAAAACTAACTCCTAAACCTAACCCCTATACCTCACCCTAACTCTAACCCCAATCGTAATTCTAACCATACCCCTTCATAAAACACTAACTCCTAACCGCTAACCCTAACACTAACCAAAAACCCTAATCACTAATCCCTAACCCTAACGCTTAACCTTTACCCTAACGATTAACCCTCACCCTAAATCTTAACACTGACCCTAACCTTCACCTTTAACTCTAAGCCTAACCCTTAACACTACAGAAAGAAGACCCTTAATGCTAATGGGATCCCTTATCCCTAACCCTAACACTACAGCTAAAAATAACCCTAACCTTGGATCCTTAAACCTAACCCCTAACACTTACTTTAACCCCAAACCCTAACCCTAATCCTAAGCATTAAACCTATCCCTATCTCTTAACCCTAATGCTAGCCCTTACCCTAACTCCTAGATCTAACCCTAAATCTAACCTACCGCCTAATCCTAACCTTAAGCCCTAATGCTAACTCTAACCCTGAAACCTAAACCTACCCGTAACTCTTAACACTAACCCTATCTGTGAACCTTAACCCTGACCCTAACCATTACCCGCACCCAAGCATTTAACCCTGACCCTACCCCTAATCCTTAATGATAACCCTAACACTAAACCCTAACCCTAAGCCCAACACTTAACCCTAATCCTATCCCTTAACCCTAACCCTAACCCTAACCCTAATTCTAAGCCCTAAACGTAACCCTAACCGTGACCAGTAAACCTAACCCTAACCTCTAACACAAACCATGGCACATAACTCTAACCCTAAAACTAACCCTAACCATAACCCAACCCTAAACTCTAACTCTTAACCTTAAACCTCAGCGTTAACTCTCACGCTAACCTTTAATCCTAACCCTAATCCTAATCTTCAACCCTAAACCTAACACTTAACCCTAACCCTGTACCAAACCCTAACCCCTCATCTTAACCCTAACCGTAAACCTCAACCCGAAACCAAAGTGTAACCGTTTAACCTAAGAGTAACCTTTAACCCTAACCCTAATCCCTAAACCTAAGCCCTCACCCTAACACTAATCTTCATCCTTAACCCTAACCATAATCCTAACCATGAATCTCATTCTCAGACTTCTTGCTTTCTTAGAGTTTAGAATGCCTGCAATCCTCCCATGCCATGCGTGAAAGGAGGCTCTACCACTGTGTCCTGCATGAAACCCACCGGCCCATACCCAGAGTATGATAGAGTAGGTTCCCGGGTACAATCCCAGCCCCCTAAACTCCCCCCGCCCGCCTAATGCAGACAGGGCCCGTGCGCTAAGCATAAACAATACCTTTAACAGATAACCCTAACCCTGAACATAACACCCAACCCTGTTCCTATTTCTCCCCTTAACACGTAAACCTCACCGTGCGCCTAACTTTAACCTCTTATCCTAACGTTAATGCATAACCCATTTCCTGAGAACAACCCCTATCCCATAATTCTAACCCTATGTCCTAGTCATCACTGTGACACCTAATCCCTAACCCTAATTCTAAACCGATAACCCTAACCATAACCCTACCTACAACCCTAACACTGACAGTAACCCTTACTTCTAACCTCAACGCTATTCCTAACAAAAACCCTAACCCTAGACACTAACCCTTCACACTAACTCCTAAGCCTTACCCTAACCCTTAACCCTAATCCTAATCCTAACCATTAAACCTACCCTAGCTCTTAAAGCTAACCCTAAACCTTACCCTCACGACTAGACCTAACCCTGACACTAACCTAACACCTAACCCTAACCAGAACCCCTAAAGCTAACCCTAAACCCTATCCCTAACCCTAGCAGTAAACTTTAACCCTAAACCTAAGCCCAACCCGTAACCCTAATCCTATCCTTTTACCCTAAAACTAACCCCTAAACCTAACCCCTATACTTCACCCTAACTCTAACCCCAATCCTAATTCTAACCATACCCCTTCATAAAACACTAACTCCTAACCGCTAACCCTAACACTAACCAAAAACCCTAATCACTAATCCCTAACCCTAACGCTTAACCTTTACCCTAACCGTTAACCCTCACCCTAAATCTTAACACTGACCCAACCTTCACCTTTAACTCTAAGCCTAACCCTTAACCCTACAGTAACGAAGACCCTTAATGCTAATGATATCCATTATCCCTAACCCTAACACTACAGCTAAAAATAACCCTAACCTTTGATCCTTAAACCTAACCCCTAACACTTACTTTCACCCCAAACCCTAACCCTAATCCTAAGCATTAAACCTAACCCTATCTCTTAACCCTAACGCTAGCCCTTACCCTAACGCCTAAATCTAACCCTAAATCTAACCTACCGCCTAATCCTAACCTTAAGCCTTAATGCTAACTCTAACCCTGAACCCTAAACCTACTCGTAACCCTTAACTCTAACCCTATCCATGAACCTTAACCCTGACCCTAACCATTACCCGCACCCAAGCATTTAACCCTGACCCTAACCCTAATCCTTAATGATAACCCTAACACTAAACCCTAACCCTAAGCCCAACACTTAACCCTAATCCTATCCCTTAACCCTAACCCTAACACTAATGCTAACTTCTAAACGTAACCCTAACCGTCTCCAGTAAACCTAACGTTAACCTCTAACACAAACCATAGCACATAACTCTAACCCTAAAACTAACCCTAACCCTAACCCTAACCCTAAACCCTAACTCTTAACCTTAACCCTAAGCGTTAACTCTGACGCTAACCTTTAATCCTAACCCTAATCCTAATCTTCAAACCTAAACCTAACACTTAACCCTAACCCTGTACCAAACCCTAACCCCTCATCTTAACCCTAACCGTAAACCTCAACCCGAAACCAAGGTGTAACCATTCAACCAAAGAGTTACCTTTAACCATAACCCTAATCCCTAACCCTACGCCCTCACCCTAACACTAAACTTCATCCTTAACCCTAACCATAATCCTAACCCTAAATCTCATTCTCAGACTTCTTGCTTTCTTAGAGTTTAGAAAGCCTGCAATCCTCCCATGCCATGCGTGAAAGGAGGCTCTACCACTGTGTCCTGCATGAAACCCACGGGCCCATACCCAGAGTATGATAGAGTGGGTTCCCGGGTACAATCCCAGCCCCCTCAACTCCCCCCGCCCGCCTTCTACAGTCATGGCCCGCGCGCTAAGCATAAACAATACCTTTAACAGATAACCCTAACCCTGAACATAACACCCAACCCTGTTCCTATTTCTCCCCTTAACACGTAAACCTCACCGTGCGCCTAACTTTAACCTCTTATCCTAACGTTAATGCATAACCCATTTCCTGAGAATAACCCCTATCCCATCATTCTAACCCTATGTCCTAGTCATCACTGTGACACCTAATCCCTAACCCTAATTCTAACCCGATAACCCTAACCATAACCCTACCTACAACCCTAACACTGACAGTAACCCTTACTTTTAACCCCAACGCTATTCCTAACAAAAACCCTAACCCTAGACACTAACCCTTCACACTAACTCCTAAGCCTTACCTAACCCTTAACCCTAATCCTAATCCTAACCATTAAACCTAACCCTAGCTCTTAAAGCTAACCCTAAACCTTACCCTCAAGACTAGACCTAACCCTGACACTAACCTAACACCTAACCCTAACCAGAACCCCTAAAGCTAACCCTGAACCCTATCCCTAACCCTAGCAGTAAACTTTAACCCTAAACCTAAGCCCAACCCGTAACCCTAATCCTATCCTTTTACCCTAAAACTAACTCCTAAACCTAACCCCTATACCTCACCCTAACTCTAACCCCAATCCTAATTCTAACCATACCCCTTCATAAAACACTAACTCCTAACCGCTAACCCTAACACTAACCAAAAACCCTAATCACTAATCCCTAACCCTAACGCTTAACCTTTACCCTAACCATTAACCCTCACCCTAAATCTTAACACTGACCCAACCTTCACCTTTAACTCTAAGCCTAACCCTTAACCCTACAGTAAGGAAGACCCTTAATGCTAATGGGATCCCTTATCCCTAACGCTAACACTACAGCTAAAAATAACCCTAACATTTGATCCTTAAACCTAACCCCTAACACTTACTTTAAACCCAAACCCTAACCCTGATCCTAAGCATTAAACCTAACCCTATCTCTTAACCCTAACGCTAGCCCTTACCCTAACGCCTAGATCTAACCCTAAATCTAACCTACCGCCTAATCCTAACCTTAAGCCCTAATGCTAACTCTAACCCTGAACCCTAAACCTACCCGTAACCCTTAACACTAACCCTATCCGTGAACCTTAACCCTGACCCTAACCATTAGCCGCACCCAAGCATTTAACCCTGACCCTACCCCTAATGCTTAATGATAACCCTAACACTAAACCCTAACCCTAAGCCCAACACTTAACCCTAATCCTATCCCTTAACCCTAACCCTAACCCTAACCCTAATGCTAACCCCTAAACGTAACCCTAACCGTCACCATTAAACCTAACCCTAAACTCTAACACAAACCATAGCACATAACTCTAACCCTAAAACTAACCCTAACCGTAACCCTAACCCTAAACCCTAACTCCTAACCTTAACCCTAAGCGTTAACTGTCACGCTAACCTTTAATGCTAACCCTAATCCTAATCTTCAACCCTAAACCTAACACTTAACCTTAACCCTGTAGCAAACCCGAACCCCTCATCTTAACCCTAACCGTAAACCTCAACCCGAAACCAAAGTGTAACCGTTCAACCTAAGAGTAACCTTGAACCCTAACCCTAATCCCTAACCCTAAGCCCTCACTCTAACACTAAACTTCATCCTTAACCCTAAGCATAATCCTAAACCTAAATCTAATTCTCAGACTTCTTGCTTTCTTAGAGTTTAGAAAGCCTGCAATCCTCCCATGCCATGCGTGAAAGGAGGCTCTACCAGTGTGTCCTGCATCAAACCGACGGGACCATACCCAGAGTATGATAGAGTGGGTTCCCGGGTACAATCCCAGCCCCCTAAACTCCCCTCGCCCGCCTAATGCAGACAGGGCCCGTGCGCTAAGCATAAACAATACCTTTAACAGATAACCCTAACCCTGAACATAACACCCAACCCTGTTCCTATTTCTCCCCTTAACACGTAAACCTCACCTTGCGCCTAACTTTAACCTCTTATCCTAATGTTAATGTATAACCTATTTCCTGAGAACAACCCCTATCCCATAATTCTAACCCTATCTCCTAGTCATCACTGTGACACCTAATCCCTAACCCTAATTCTAAACTGCTAACCCTAACCGTAACCCTACCTACAACCCTAACACTGACAGTAACCCTTACTTCTAACCCCAACGCTATGCCTAACAAAAACCCTAACCCTTGACCCGAATCCTTCACCTTAACCCCTAAGCCTTACCCTAACCCTTAACCCTAATCCTAATCCTAACCATTAAACCTAACCCTAGCTCTTAAAGCTAACCCTAAACCTTACCCTCACGACTAGACCTAACCCTGACACTAACCTAACACCTAACCCTAAGCAGAACCCCTAAAGGTAACCCTGAACCCTATCCCTAACCCTAGCAGTAAACTTTAACCCTAAACATAAGCCCAACCCTTAACCTTAATCCTATCCTTTTATCCTAAAACTAACTCCTAAACCTAACCCCTATACATCACCCTAACTTTAACCCCAAACCTAATTCTAAACATACCCCTTCATAAAACACTAACTCCTAACCGCTAACCCTAACACTAACTAAAAACCCTAATCACTAATCCCTAACCCTAACGCTTAACCTTTACACTAACCGTTAACCCTCACCCTAAATCTTAACACTGACCCTAACCTTCACCTTTAACTCTAAGCCTAACCCTTAACCCTACAGTAAGGAAGACCCTTAATGCTAATGGGATCCCTTATCCCTAACCCTAACACTACAGCTAAAAATAACCCTAACCATGGATCCTTAAACCTAACCCCTAACACTTACTTTAACCCCAAACCCTAACCCTAATCCTAAGCATTAAACCTATCCCTATCTCTTAACCCTAATGCTACCCCTTACCCTAACGCCTAGATCTAACCCTAAATCTAACCTACCGCCTAATCCTAACCTTAAGCCCTAATGCTAACTCTAACCCTGAACCCTAAACCTACCCGTAACCCTTAACACTAAACCTATCCGTGAACCTTAACCCTGACCCTAACCATTACCCGCACCCAAGCATTTAACCCTGACCCTACCCCTAATCCTTAATGATAACCCTAACACTAAACCCTAACCCTAGACCCAACACTTAACCCTAATCCTATCCCTTAACCCTAACCCTAACCCTAACCCTAATGCTAACCCCTAAACGTAACCCTAACCGTCACCAGTAAACATAACCCTAACCTCTAACAGAAACCATAGCACATAACTCTAACCCTAAAACTAACCCTAACCCTAACCCTAACCGTAAACGCTAACTCTTAACCTTAAACCTAAGCGTTAATCTCACGCTAACATTTAATCCTAACCCTAATCCTAATCTTCAACCCTAAACCTAACACTTAACCCTAACCCTGTACCAAACCCTAACCACTCATCTTAACCCTAACCGTAAACCTCAACCCGAAACCCAAGTTTAACCGTTAAAACTAAGAGTAACCTTTAACCCTATCCCTAATCCCTAACCCTAAGCCCTCACCCTAACACTAAACTTCATCCTTAACCCTAACCAGAATCCTAACCCTAAATCTAATTCTCAGACTTCTTGCTTTCTTAGAGTTTAGAAAGCCTGCAATCCTCCCATGCCATGCGTGAAAGGAGGCTCTACCACTGTGTCCTGCATGAAACCCACGGGCCCATACCCAGAGTATGATAGAGTGGGTTCCCGGGTACAATCCCAGCCCCCTCAACTCCCCCCGCCCGCCTAATGCAGACAGGGCCCGTGCGCTAAGCATAAACAATACCTTTAACAGATAACCCTAACCCTGAACATAACACCCAACCCTGTTCCTATTTCTCCCCTTAACACGTAAACCTCACCGTGTGCCTAACTTTCACCTCTTATCCTAACGTTAATGCATAACCCATTTCCTGAGAACAACCCCTATCCCATAATTCTAACCCTATCTCCTAGTCATCACTGTGACACCTAATCCCTAACCCTAATTCTAAACCGCTAACCCTAACCGTAACCCTACCTACAACCCTAACACTGACAGTAACCCTTACTTCTAACCCCAACGCTATGCCTAACAAAAACCCTAACCCTTGACCCGAACCCTTCACCGTAACCCCTAAGCCTTACCCTAACCCTTAACCCTAATCCTAATCCTAACCATTAAACCTAACCCTAGCTCTTAAAGCTAACCCTAAACCTTACCCTCACGACTAGACCTAACCCTGACACTAACCTAACACCTAACCCTAACCAGAACCCCTAAAGCTAACCCTAAACCCTATCGCTAACCCTAGCAGTAAACTTTAACCCTAAACCTAGGCCCAACCCGTAACCCTAATCCTATCCTTTTACCCTAAAACTAACCCCTAAACCTAACCCCTATACCTCACCCTAACTCTAACCCCAATCCTAATTCTAACCATAACCCTTCATAAAACACTAACTCCTAACCGCTAACCCTAACACTAACCAAAAACCCTAATCACTAATCTCTAACCCTGACGCTTAACCTTTACCCTAACCGTTAACCCTCACCCTAAATCTTAACACTGACCCTAACCTTAAGCTTTAACTCTAAGCCTAACCCTTAACCCCACAGTAAGGAAGACCCTTAATGCTAATGGGATCCCTTATCCCTAACCCTAACACTACAGATAAAAATAACCGTAACCTTTGATCCTTAAACCTAACCACTAACACTTACTTTAACCCCAAACCCTAACCCTAATCCTAAGCATTAAACCTAACCCTATTTCTTAACCCTAACGCTAGCCCTTACCCTAACGCCTAGATCTAACCCTAAATCTAACCTACCGCCTAATCCTAACCTTAAGCCCTAATGCTAACTCTAACCCTGAACCCTAAACCTCCCCGTAACCCTTAACACTAACCCTATCCGTGAACCTTAACCTTGACCCTAACCATTACCCTCACCCTAGCATTTAACCCTGACCCTACTCCTAATCCTTAATGATAACCCTAACACTAAACCCTAACCCTAAGCCCAACAGTTAACCCTAATCCTATCCCTTAACCCTAACCCTAACCATAACCCTAATGCTAACCCCTAAACGTAACCCTAACCGTGACCAGTAAACCTAACCCTAACCTCTAACACAAACCATAGCACATAACTCTAACCCTAAACTAACCGTAACCCTAACCCTAACCCTAAACCCTAACTCTTAACCTTAACCTAAGCGTTAACTCTCACTCTAACCTTTAATCCTAACCCTAACCCTAACCCTAATCCCTAACCCTAAGCCCTCACCCTAACACTAAACTTCATCCTTAACCCTAACCATAATCCTAACCCTAAATCTAATTCTCAGACTTCTTGCTTTCTTAGAGTTTAGAAAGCCTGCAATCCTCCCATGCCATGCGTGAAAGGAGGCTCTACCACTGTGTCCTGCATGAAACCCACGGGCCCATACCCAGAGTATGATAGAGTGGGTTCCCGGGTACAATCCCAGCCCCCTCAACTCCCCCCGCCCGCCTAATGCAGACAGGGCCCGTGCGCTAAGCATAAACAATACCTTTAACAGATAACCCTAACCCTGAACATAACACCCAACCCTGTTCCTATTTCTCCCCTTAACACGTAAAGCTCACCGTGCGCCTACCTTTAACCTCTTATCCTAACGTTAATGCATAACCCATTTCCTGAGAACAACCCCTATCCCATAATTCTAACCCTATCTCCTAGTCATCACTGTGACACCTAATCCCTAACCCTAATTCTAAACCGCTAACTCTAACCGTAACCCTACCTACAACCCTAACACTGACAGTAACCCTTACTTCTAACCCCAACGCTATGCCTAACAAAAACCCTAACCCTTGACCCGAACCCTTCACCCTAACCCCTAAGCCTTACCCTAACCCTCAACCCTAATCCTAATCCTAACCATTAATCCTAACCCTAGCTCTTAAAGCTAACCCTAAACCTTACCCTCACGATTGGACCTAACCCTGACACTAACCTAACACCTAACCCTAACCAGAACCCCTAAAGCTAACCCTGAACCCTATCCCTAACCCTAGCAGTAAACTTTAAACCTAAACCTAAGCCCAACCCGTAAACCTAATCCTATCCTTTTACCCTAAAACTAACCCCTAAACCTAACCCCTATACCTCACCCTAACTCTAACCCCAATCCTAATTCTAACCATACCCCTTCATAAAACACTAACTCCTAACCGCTAACCCTAACACTAACCAAAAACCCTAATCACTAATCCCTAACCCTATCGCTTAACCTTTACCCTAACCATTAACCCTCACCCTAAATCTTAACACTGACCCTAACCTTCACCTTTAACTCTAAGCCTAACCCTTAACCCTACAGTAAGGAAGACCCTTAATGCTAATGGGATCCCTTATCCCTAACCCTAACACTATAGCTAAAAATAACCCTAACCTTTGATCCTTAACCTAACCCCTAACATTACTTTAACGCCAGACCCTAACCCCAATCTTAAGCATTAAACCTAACCCTATCTGTTAACCCTAACGCTAGCCCTTACCCTAACGCCTAGATCTAACCCTAAATCTAACCTACCGCCTAATCCTAACCTTAAGCCCTAATGCTAACTCTAACCATGAACCCTAAACCTACCCGTAACCCTTAACACTAACCCTATCCGTGAACCTTAACCGTGACCCTAACCATTACCCGCACCCAAGCATTTAACCCTGACCGTACCCCTAATCCTTAATGATAACCCTAAAACTAAACCCTAACCCTAAGCCCAACACTTAACCCTAATCCTATCCCTTAACCCTAACCCTAACCCTAACCCTAATGCTAACCCCTAAAGCTAACCCTAACCGTCACCAGTAAACCTAACCCTAAACTCTAACACAAACCATAGCACATAACTCTAACCCTAAAACTAACCCTAACCCTAACCCTAACCCTAAACCCTAACACTTAACCTTAACCCTATGCGTTAACTCTGACGCTAACCTTTAATCCTAACCCTAATCCTAATCTTCAACCCTAAACCTAACACTTAACCCTAACCCTGTACCAAACCCTAACCCCTCATCTTAACCCTAACCGTAAACCTCAACCCGAAACCAAAGTGTAACCGTTAAACCTAAGAGTAACCTTTAACTCTAACCCTAATAGCTAACCCTAAGCCCTCACCCTAACACTAAACTTCATCCTTAACCCTAACCAGAATCCTAACCCTAAATCTAATTCTCAGACTTCTTGCTCTATTAGAGTTTAGAAAGCCTGCAATCCTCCCATGCCATGCGTGAAATGAGGCTCTACCACTGTGTCCTGCATGAAATCCACGGGCCCATACCCAGAGTATGATAGAGTGGGTTCCCGGGTACAATCCCAGCCCCCTAAACTCCCCCCGCCCGCCTAATGCAGACAGGGACCATGCCCTAAGCATAAACAATACCTTTAACAGATAACCCTAACCCTGAACATAACACCGAACCCTGTTCCTATTTCTCCCCTTAACATGTAAACCTCACCGTGCGCCTAACTTTAACCTCTTATCCTAACGTTAATGCATAACCCATTTCCTGAGAACAACCCCTATCCCATAATTCTAACCCTATCTCCTAGTCATCACTGTGACACCTAATCCCTAACCAAAATTCTAAACCGCCAGCCCTAACCGTAACCCTACCTACAACCCTAACACTGACAGTAACCCTTACTTCTAACCCCAACGCTATGCCTAACAAAAACCCTAACCCTTGACCTGAGCCCTTCACCCTAACCCCTAAGCCTTACCCTAACCCGTAACCCTAATCCTAATCCTAACCATTAAACCTAACCCTAGCTCTTAAAGCTAACCCTAAACCTTACCCTCACGACTAGACCTAACGCTGACAATAACCTAACACCTAACCCTAACCAGAACCCCTAAAGCTAACCCTGAACCCTATCCCTAACCCTAGCAGTAAACTTTAACACTAAACCTAAGCCCAACCCCTTACCCTAATCCTATCCTTTTACCCTAAAACTAACCCCTAAACCTAACCCCTATACCTCACCCTAACTCTAACCCCAATCCTAATTCTAACCATACCCCTTCATAAAACACTAACTCCTAACCGCTAACCCTAACACTAACCAAAAACCCTAATCACTAATCCCTAACCCTAACGCTTAACCTTTACCCTAACCGTTAACCCTCACCCTAAATCTTAACACTGACCCTAACCTTCACCTTTAACTCTAAGCCTAACCGTTAACCCTACAGTAAGGAAGACCCTTAATGCTAATGGGATCCCTTATCCCTAACCCTAACACTACAGCTAAAAATAACCCTAACCTTGGATCCTTAAACCTAACCCCTAACACTTACTTTCACCCCAAACCCTAACCCTAATCCTAAGCATTAAACCTAACCCTATCTCTTAACCCTAACGCTAGCCCTTACCCTAACGCCTAGATCTAACCCTAAATCTAACCTACCGCCTAATCCTAACCTTAAGCCCTAATGCTAACTCTAACCCTGAACCCCAAACCTACCCGTAACCCTTAACACTAACCCTATCCGTGAACCTTAACCCTGACCCTAACTATTACCCGCACCCAAGCATTTAACGCTGACCCTACCCGTAATCCTTAATGATAACCCTAACACTAAACCCTAACCCTAAGCCCAATACTTAACAGTAATCCTATCCCTTAACCCTAACCCTAACCCTAACCCTAATGCTAACCCCTAAACGTAACCCTAACCGTCACCAGAAAACCTAACCCTAACCTCTAACACAAACCATAGCACATAACTCTAACCCTAAAACTAACCCTAACCCTAAACCTAACCCTAAACTCTAACTCTTAACCTTAACCCTAAGCGTTAACTCTCACGCTAACCTTTAATCCTAACCGTAATCATAATCCTCAACCCTAAACCTAACACTTAACCCTAACCCTGTACCAAACCCTAACCCCTCATCTTAACCCTAACCGTAAACCTCAACCCGAAACCAAAGTGTAACCGTTAAACCTAAGAGTAACCTTTAACCCTCACCCTAAATCCTAACCCTAAGCACTCACCCTAACACTAAACTTCATCCTTAACCCTAACCATAATCCTAACCCTAAATCTCATTCTCAGACTTCTTGCTTTCTTAGAGTTTAGAAAGCCTGCAATCCTCCCATGCCATGCGTGAAAGGAGGCTCTACCACTGTGTCCTGCATGAAACCCACGGGCCCATACCCAGAGTATGATAGAGTGGGTTCCCGGGTACAATCCCAGCCCCCTAAACTCCCCCCGCCCGCCTAATGCAGACAGAGCCCGTGCGCTAAGCATAAACAATACCTTTAACAGATAACCCTAACCCTGAACATAACACCCAACCCTGTTCCTATTTCTCCCCTTAACACGTAAACCTCACCGTGCGCCTAACTTTCACCTCTTATCCTAACGTTAATGCATAACCCATTTCCTGAGAACAACCCCTATCCCATAATTCTAACACTATCTCTTGTCATCACTGTGACACCTAATCCCTAACCCTAATTCTAAACCGCTAACCCTAATCGTAACCCTACCTACAACCCTAACACTGACAGTAACCCTTACTTCTAACCCCAACGCTATGCCTAACAAAAACCCTAACCCTTGACCTGAGCCCTTCACCCTAACCCCTAAGCCTTACCCTAACCCTTAACCCTAATCCTAATCCTAATCATTTAACCTAACCCTAGCTCTTAAAGCTAACCCTAAACCTTACCCTCACGACTAAACTTAACCCTGACACTAATCTAACACCTAACCCTAACCAGAACCCCTAAAACTAACTCTGAACCCTATCCCTAACCCTAGCAGTAAACTTTACCCTAAACCTAAGCCCAACCCCTTACTCTAATCCTATCCTTTTACCCTAAAACTAACCCCTAAACCTAACCCCTATACCTAACCCTAACTCTAACCCTAGCCCTAAATCTAACCATACCCCTTCATAAAACACTAACTCCTAACCGCTAACCCTAACACTAACCAAAATCCCTAATCACTAATCCCTAACCCTAACGCTTAACCTTTACCCTAACCGTTAACCCTCACCCTAAATCTTAACACTGACCCTAACCTTCACCTTTAACTCTAAGCCTAACCCTTAACCCTACAGTAAGGAAGACCCTTAATGCTAATGGGATCCCTTATCCCTAAACCTAACACTACAGCTAAAAATAACCCTAACCTTGATCCTTAAACCTAACCCCTAACACTTACTTTAACTCCAAACCCTAACCCTAATCCTAAGCATTAAACCTAAACCTATCTCTTAACCCTAACGCTAGCCCTTACCCTAACTCCTAGATCTAACCCTAAATCTAACCTACCGCCTAATCCTAACCTTAAGCCCTAATGCTAACTCTAAACCTGAACCCTAAACCTACCCGTAACCCTTAACACTAACCCTATCCGTGAACCTTAACCCTGACCCTAACCATTACCCGCACCCAAGCATTTAAACCTGACCCTACCCCTAATGCTTAATGATAACCCTAACACTAAACCCTAACCCTAAGCCCAACACTTAACCCTAATCCTATCCCTTAACCCTAACCCTAACCCTAACCCTAATGCTAACCCCTAAACGTAACCCTAACCGTCTCCAGTAAACCTAACCCTAACCTCTAACACAAACCATAGCACATAACTCTAACCCTAAAACTAACCCTAACCCTAACCCTAACCCTAAACCCTATCTCTTAACCTTAACCCTAAGCGTTAACTCTCACGCTAACCTTTAATCCTAACCCCAATCCTAATCTTCAACCCTAAAGCTAACACTTAACCCTAACCCTGTACCAAACCCTAACCCCTCATCTTAACCCTAACCGTAAACCTCAACCCGAAACCAAAGTGTAACCGTTAAACCTAACAGTAACGTTTAACCCTAACCCTAATCCCTAACCCTAAGCCCTCAACCTAACACTAAACTTCATCCTTCACCCTAACCAGAATCCTAACCCTAAATCTAATTCTCAGACTTCTTGCTTTTTTAGAGTTTAGAAAGCCTGCAATCCTCCCATGCCATGCGTGAAAGGAGGCTCTACCACTGTGTCCTGCATGAAACCCACGGGCCCATATCCAGAGTATGATAGAGTGGGTTCCCGGGTACAATCCCAGCCCCCTCAACTCCCCCCGCCCGCCTAATGCAGACAGGGCCCGTGCGCTAAGCATAGACAATACCTTTAACAGATAACCCTAACCCTGAACATAACACCCAACCCTGTTCCTATTTCTCCCCTTAACACGTAAACCTCACCGTGCGCCTAACTTTAACCTCTTATCCTAACGTTAATGCATAACCCATTTCCTGAGAACAACCCCTATCCCATAATTCTAACCCTATGTCCTAGTCATCACTGTGACATCTAATCCCTAACCCTAATTCTCAACCACTAACCCTAACCGTAACCCTACCTACAACCCTAACACTGACAGTAACCCTTACTTCTAACCCCAACGCTATGCCTAACAAAAACCCTAACCCTTGACCCGAACCCTTAACCCTAACTCCTAAGCCTTACCCTAACCCTTAACCCTAATCCTAATCCTAACCATTAAATCTAACCCTAGCTCCTACAGCTAACCCTAAACCTTACCCTCATGACTAGACTTAACCCAGACACCAACCTAATACCTAACCCTAACCAGAACCCCTAAAGCTAACCCTGAACCCTATCCCGAACACTAGCAGTAAACTTTAACCCTAAACCTAAGCGCAACCTGTAACCCTAATCCTATCCTTTTACCCTAAAACTAACCCCTAAACCTAACCCCTATACCTCACCCTAACGCTAACCCCAATCCTAATTCTAACCATACCCCTTCATAAAACAGTAACTCCTAACCGCTAACCCTAACACTAACCAAAAACCCTAATCACTAATCCCTAACCCTAACGCTTAACCTTTACCCTAACCGTTAATCCTCACCCTAAATCTTAGCACTGACCCTAACCTTCACCTTTAACTCTCAGCCTAACCCTTAACCCTACAGTAACAAAACCCTTAATGCTAATGGGATCCCTTATCCCTAACCCTAACACTACAGCTAAAAATAACACTAACCTTTGATCCTTAAACCTAACCCCTAACACTTAGTTTAACCCCAAACCCTAACCCTAATCCTAAGCATTAAACCTAAACCTATCTCTTAACCCTAACGCTAGCCCTTACCCTAACGCCTAGATCTAACCCTAAATCTAACCTACCGCCTAATCCTAACCTTAAGCCCTAATGCTAACTCTAACCCTGAACCCTAAACCTACTCGTAACCCTTAACACTAACCCTATCCGTGAACCTTAAACCTGACCCTAACCATTACCCGCACCCAAGCATTTAACCCTGACCCTACCCCTGAAACTTAATGATAACCCTAACACTAAACCCTAACCCTAAGCCCAACACTTAACCCTAATCCTATCCCTTAACCCTAACCCTAACCCTAACCCTAATGCTAACCCCTAAACGTGACCCTAACCGTCACCAGTAAACCTAAACCTAACCTCTAACACAAACCATAGTACATAACTCTAACCCTAAAACTAACACTAACCCTCACCCTAACCCTAAACCCTAACACTTAACCTTAAACCTAAGCGTTAACTCTCACGCTAACCTTTAATCCTAACCCTAATCCTAATCTTCAACCCTAAACCTAACACTTAACCCTAACCCTGTACCAAACCCTAACCCCTCATCTTAAACCTAACCGTAAACCTCAACCCGAAACCAAAATGTAACCGTTCAACCTAAGAGTAACCTTTAACCCTAACCCTATTCCCTAACCCTAAGCCCTCACCCTAACACTAAACTTCATCCTTAACCCTAACCAGAATCCTAACCCTAAATCTAATTCTCAGACTTCTTGCTTTCTTAGAGTTTAGAAAGCCTGCAATCCTCCCATGCCATGCGTGAAAGGAGGCTCTACCACTGTGTCCTGCATGAAACCCACGGGCCCATACCCAGAGTATGATAGAGTGGGTTCCCGGGTACAATCCCAGCCCCCTAAACTCTCCCCGCCCGCCTAATGCAGACAGGGCCCGTGCGCTAAGCATAAACAATACCTTTAACAGATAACCCTAACCCTGAACATAACACCCAACCCTGTTCCTATTTCTCCCCTTAACACGTAAACCTCACCGTGCTCCTAACTTTAACCTCTTATCCTAACGTTAATGCATAACCCATTTCCTGAGAACAACCCCTATCCCATAATTCTAACCCTATCTCCTAGTCATCACTGTGACACCTAATCCCTAACCCTAATTCTAAACCGCTAACCCTAACCGTAACCCTACCTACAACCCTAACACTGACAGTAACCCTTACTTCTAACCCCAACGCTATGCCTAACAAAAACCCTAACCCTTGACCCTAACGCTTTACCCTAACCCCTGAGCCTTACCCTAACCCTTAACCCTAATCCTAATCCTAACCATTAAACCTAACCCTAGCTCTTAAAGCTAACCCTAAACCTTACCCTCACGACTAGACCTAACCCTGACACTAACCTAACACCTAACCCTAACCAGAACCCCTAAAGCTAACCCTGAACCCTATCCCTAACCCCAGCAGTAAATTTTAACCCTAAACCTAAGCCCAACCCGTCACCCTATTCCTATCCTTTTACCCTAAAACTAACCCCTAAACCTAACCCCTATACCTCACCCTAACTCTAACCCCAATCCTAATTCTAACCATACCCCTTCATAAAACACTAACTCCTAACCGCTAACCCTAACACTAACCAAAAACCCTAATCACTAATCCCTAACCCTAACGCTTAACCTTTACCCTAACCGTTAACCCTCACCCTAAATCTTAACACTGACCCTAACATTCACCTTTAACTCTAAGCCTAACCCTTAACCCTACAGTAAGGAGGACCCTTAATGCTAATGGGATCCCTTATCCCTAACCCTAACACTACAGCTAAAAATAACCCTAACCTTGGATCCTTAAACCTAATCCCTAACACTTAATTTAACCCCAAACCCTAACCCTAATCCTATGCATTAAACCTAAACCTATCTCTTAACCCTAACGCTAGCTCTTACCCTAACGCCTAGATCTAACCTTAAATCTAACCTACCGCCTAATCCTAACCTTAAGCCCTAATGCTAACACTAACCCTGAACCCTAAACCTACCCGTAACCCTTAACACTAACCCTATCCGTGAACCTTAACCCTGACCCTAACCATTACCTGCACCCAAGCATTTAACCCTGACCCTAACCCTAATCCTTAATACTAACCCTAACACTAAACCCTAACCCTAAGCCCAACACTTATCCCTAATCCTATCCCTTAACTCTAACCGTAACCCTAATGCTACCCCCTAAACGTAACCCTAACCGTGACCAGTAAACCTAACCCTAACCTCTAACACAAACCATAGCCCATAACTCTAACCCTACAACTAACCCTAACCCTAACCCTAACCCTAAACCCTAACTCTTAACCCTAACACTAAGCGTTAACTCTCACGCTAACCTTTAATCCTAACCCTAATCCTAATCTTCAACCCTAAACCTAACACTTAACCCTAACCCTGTACCAAACCCTAACCCCTCATCTTAACCCTAACCGTAAACCTCAACCCTAAACCAAAGTGTAACCGTTAAAACTAAGAGTAACCTTTAACCCTAACCCTAATCCCTAACCCTAAGCCCTCACCCTAACACTAAACTTCATCCTTAACCCTAACCAGAAACCTAACCCTAAATCTAATTCTCAGACTTCTTGCTTTCTTAGAGTTTAGAAAGCCTGCCATCCTCCCATGTCATGCGTGAAAGGAGGCTCTACCACTGTGTCCTGCATGAAACCCACGGGCCCATACCCAGAGTATGATAGAGTGGGTTCCCGGGTACAATCCCAGCCCCCTAAACTCCCCCCGCCCGCCTAATTCAGACAGGGCCCGTGCGCTAAGCATAAACAATACCTTTAACAGATAACCCTAACCCTGAACATAACACCCAACCCTGTTCCTATTTCTCCCCTTAACACGTAAACCTCACCGTGCGCCTAACTTTAACCTCTTATCCTAACGTTAATGCATAACCCATTTCCTGAGAACAAGCCCTATCCCATAATTCTAACCCTATCTCCTAGTCATCACTGTGACACGTAATCCCTAACCCTAATTCTAAACCGCTAACCTTAACCATAACCCTACCTACAACCCCAACACTGACAGTAACCCTTACTTCTAACCCCAACGCTATGCCTAACAAAAACCCTAACCCTTCACCATAACCCTTCACCCTAAACCCTAAACCTTACCCTAACCCTTAACCCTAATCCTAATCCTAACCATTAAACCTAACCCTAGCTCTTAAAGCTAACCCTAAACCTTACCCTCACGACTAGACCTAACCCTGACACTAACCTAACACCTAACCCTAACCAGAACCCCTAAAGCTAACCCTGAACCCTATCCCTAACTCCAGCAGTAAACTTTAACCCTAAACCTAAGCCCAACCCGTAACCCTAATCCTATCCTTTTACCCTAAAACTAACCACTAAACCTAACCCCTATACCTCACCCTAACTCTAACCCCAATCCTAATTCTAACCATACCCCTTCATAAAACACTAACTCCTAACCGCTAACCCTAACACTAACCAAAAACCCTAATCACTAATCCCTAACCCTAATGCTTAACCTTTACCCTAACCGTTAACCCTCACCCTAAATCTTAACACTGATCCTAAACTTAGCCTTTAACTCTAAGCCTAACCCTTAACCCTACAGTAAGGAAGACCCTTAATACTAATGGGATCCCTTATCACTAACCCTACCACTACAGCTAAAAATAACCCTAACCTTGGATCCTTAAACCTAACCCCTAACACTTACCTTAACCCCAAACCCTAACCCTAATCCTAAGCATTAAACCTAACCCTATCTCTTAACCCTAACGCTAGCCCTTACCCTAAGGCCTAGATCTAACCCTAAATCTAACCTACCGCCTAATCCTAACCTTAAGCCCTAATGCTAACACTAACCCTGAACCCTACACCTACCCGTAACCCTTAACACTAACCCTATCCGTGAACCTAAACCCTTCCCCTAACCATTACCCGCACCCAAGCATTTAACCCTGACCCTAACCCTAATCCTTAATGCTAACCCTAACACTAAAACCTAACCCTAAGCCCAACACTTATCCCTAATCCTATCCCTTAATCCTAACCCTAACCCTAATGCTAACCCCTAAACGTAACCTTAACTGTGACCAGTAAACCTAACCCTAACCTGTAACACAAACCATAGCACATAACTCTAACCCTAAAACTAAACCTAACCCTAACCCTAACCCTAAACCCTAACTCTTAACCTTAACCCTAAGCGTTAACTCTCACGCTAACCTTTAATCCTAACCCTAATCCTAATCTTCAACCCTGAACCTAACACTTAACCCTAACCCTGTACCAAACCCTAACCCCTCATCTTAACCCTAACCGTAAACCTCAACCCTAAACCAAAGTGTAACCATTAAACCTAAGAGTAACCTTTAACCCGAACCCTATTCCCTAACCCTAAGCCCTCACCCTAACACTAAACTTCATCCTTAACCCTAACCATAAACCTAACCCTAAATCTAATTCTCAGACTTCTTGCTTTCTTAGAGTTTAGAAAGCCTGCAATCCTCCCATGCCATGTGCGAAAGGAGGCTCTACCACTGTGTCCTGCATGAAACCCACGGGCCCATACCCAGAGTATGATAGAGTGGGTTCCCGGGTACAATCCCAGGCCCCTAAACTCCCCCCGCCCGCCGAATGCAGACAGGGCCCGTGCGCTAAGCATAAACAATACCTTTAACAGATAACCCTAACCCTGAACATAACACCCAACCCTGTTCCTATTTCTCCCCTTAACACGTAAACCTCACCGTGCGCCTAACTTTCACCTCTTATCCTAACGTTAATGCATAACCCATTTCCTGAGAACAACCCCTATCCCATAATTCTAACCCTATCTCCTAGTCATCACTGTGACACCTAATCCCTAACCCTAATTCTAAACCGCTAACCCTAACTGTAACCCTACCTACAACCCTAACACTGACAGTAACCCTTACTTCTAACCCCAACGCGATGTCTAACAAAAACCCTAACCCTTGACCCTAACCATTCACCCTAACCCCTAAGCCTTACCCTAACCCTTAACCCTAATCCTAATCCTAATCATTAAACCTAACCCTAGCTCTTAAAGCTAACCCTAAACCTTACCCTCATGACTAGACCTAACCCTGACACTAACGTAACACCTAACACAAACCAGAACCCCTAAAGCTAACCCTGAAGCCTATCCCTAACCCTAGCAGTAAACTTTAACCCTAAACCTAAGCCCAACCCGTAACCCTAATCCTATCCTTTTGCCCTAAAACTAACCCCTAAACCTAACCCCTATACCTCACCCTAACTCTAACACCAATCCTAATTCTAACCATACCCCTTCATAAAACACTAACTCCTAACAGCTTACCCTAACACTAACCAAAAACCCTAATCACTAATCCCTAACCCTAACGCTTAACCTTTACCGTAAGCGTTAACCCTCACCCTAAATCTTAACACTGACCCTAACCTTAACTTTAACTCTAAGCCTAACCCTTAACCCTACAGGAAGGAAGACCCTTAATGCTAATGGGATCCCTTATCCCTAACCCTAACACTACAGCTAAAAATAACCCTAACCTTGGATCCTTAAACCTAACCCCTAACACTTACTTTAACCCCAAACCCTTACCCTAATCCTAAGCATTAAACCTAACCCTATCTCTTAACCCTAACGCTAGTCCTTACCCTAACGCCTAGATCTAACCCTAAATCTAACCTACCGCCTAATCTTAACCTTAAGCCCTAATGCTAACTCTAACCCTGAACCCTAAACCTACCCGTAACCCTTAACACTAACCCTATCCGTGAACCTTAACCCTGACCCTAACCATTACCCGCACCCAAACATTTAACCCTGACCCTAAACCTAATCCTTAATGCTAACCCTAACACTAAACCGTAACCCTAAGCCCAACACTTATCCCTAATCCTATCCCTTAACCCTAACCCGAACCCTAATGCTACCCCCTAAACGAAACCCTAACCGTGACCAGTAAACCTAACCCTAACCTCTAAAACAAACCATAGAACATAACTCTAACCCTAAAACTAACCCTAACCCTAAGCCTAACACTAACCCTAAACCCTAACTCTTAACCTTAACCCTAAGCGTTAACTCTCACGCTAACCTTTAATCCTAACCCTAATCCTAATCTTCAACCCTAAACCTAACACTTAACCCCAACCCTGTACCAAACCCTAACCACTCATCTTAACCCTAACCGTAAATCTCAACCCGAAACCAAAGTGTAACCGTTAAACCTAAGAGTAACCTTTAACCCTAACCCTAATCCCTAAACCTAAGCCCTCACCCTAACACTAAACTTCATCCTTAACCCTACCCAGAATCCTAACCATAAATCTAATTCTCAGACTTCTTGCTTCCTTAGAGTTTAGAAAGCATGCAATCCTCCCATGCCATGCGTGAAAGGAGGCTCTACCACTGTGTCCTGCATGAAACCCACGGGCCCATACCCAGAGTATGATAGAGTGGGTTCCCGGGTACAGTCCCAGCCCCCTAAACTCCCCCCACCCGCCTAATGCAGACAGGGCTCGTGCGCTAAGCATAAACAATACCTTTAACAGATAACCCTAACCCTGAACATAACACCCAAACCTGCTCCTATTTCTCCCCTTAACACGTAAACCTCACCATGCGCCTAACTTTAACCTCTTATCCTAATGTTAATGCATAACCCATTTCCTGAGAACAACCCCTATCCCATAATTCTAACCCTATCTCCTAGTCATCACTGTGACACCTAATCCCTATCCCTAATTCTAAACCGCTAACCCTAACCGTAACCCTACCTACAACCCTAACACTGACAGTAACCCTTACTTCTAACACCAACGCTATGCCTAACAAAAACCCTAACCCTTGACCCTAACCCTTCACCCTAACCCCTAAGCCTTACCCTAACCCTTAACCCTAATCCTAATCCTAACCATTAAACATAACCCTAGCTCTTAAAGCTAACCCTAAACCTTACCCTCACGACTAGACCTAACCCTGACACTAACCTAACACCTGACCCTAACCAGAACCCCTAAAGCTAACCCTGAACCCTATCCCTAACCCTAGCAGTAAACTTTATCTCTAAACCTAAGCCCAACCCGTCACCCTAATCCTATCCTTTTACCCTAAAACTAACCCCTAAACGTAACCACTATACCTCACCCTAACTCTAATCCCAATCCTAATTCTAACCATACCCCTTCATAAAACACTAACTCCTAACCGCTAACCCTGACACTAACCAAAAACCCTAATCACTAATCCCTAACCCTAACGCTTAACCTTTACCCTAACCGTTAACCCTCTCCCTAAATCTTAACAATGACCCTAACCTTAACCTTTAACTCTAAGCCTAACCCTTAACCCTACAGGAAGGAAGACCCTTAATGCTGATGGGATCCCTTATCCCTAACCCTAACACTACAGCTAAAAATAACCCTAACCTTGGATCCTTAAACCTAACCCCTAACACTTTTTTTAACCCCAAACCCTAACCCTAATCCTAAGCATTAAACCTAACCCTATCTCTTAAC
This sequence comes from Eulemur rufifrons, assembly GCF_041146395.1. NCBI lineage: Eukaryota > Metazoa > Chordata > Mammalia > Primates > Lemuridae > Eulemur > Eulemur rufifrons. The sequence goes on from NC_091011.1 coordinate 498,996, forward strand.
CCTAACGCTAGCCCTTACCCTAATGCCTAGATCTAACCCTAAATCTAACCTACCGCCTAATCCTAACCTTAAGCCCTAATGCTAACACTAACCCTGAACCCTAAACCTACTCGTAACCCTTAACACTAACCGTATCCGTCAACCTAAACCCTGACCCTAACCTTTACCCGCACTCAAGCATTTAACCCTGACCCTAACCCTAATCCTTAATGCTAACCTTAACACTAAACCCTAACCCTAAGCCCAACACTTAACCCTAATCCTATCCCTTAACCCTAACCCTAACCCTAATGCTACCCCCTAAACTAACCCTAACCGTGACCAGTAAACCTAACCCTAACCTGTAACACAAACCATAGCACATAACTCTAACCCTAAAACTAACCCTAACCCTAACCCTAAACCCTAACTCTTAACCTTAACCCTAAGTGTTAACTCTCACCCTAACCTTTAATCCTAACCCTAATCCTAATCTTCAACCCTAAACCTAACACTTAACCCTAACCCTGTACCAAACCCTAACCCCTCATCTTAACCCTAACCGTAAACCTCAACCCTAAACCAAAGTGTAACCGTTAAACCTAAGAGTAACCTTTAACCCTAAACCTATTCCCTAACCCTAAGCCCTCACCCTAACACTAAACTTCATCCTTAACCCTAACCAGAATCCTAACCCTAAATCTAATTCTCAGACTTCTTGCTTCCTTAGAGTTTAGAAAGCCTGCAATCCTCCCATGCCATGCGTGAAAGGAGGCTCTACCACTGTATCCTGCATGAAACCCACGGGCCCATACCCAGAGTATGATAGAGTGGGTTCCCGGGTACAATCCCAGCCCCCTAAACTCCCCCCGCCCGCCTAATGCAGACAGGGCCCGTGCGCTAAGCATAAACAATACCTTTAACAGATAACCCTAACCCTGAACATAACACCCAACCCTGTTCCTATTTCTCCCCTTAACACGTAAACCTCACCGTGCGCCTAACTTTAACCTCTTATCCTAACGTTAATGCATAACCCATTTCCTGATAACAACCCCTGTCCCATAATTCTAACCCTATCTCCTAGTCATCACTGTGACACCTAATCCCTAACCCTAATTCTAAACTGCTAACCCTAACCGTAACCCTACCTACAACCCTAACACTGACAGTAACCCTTACTTCTAACCCCAACGCTATGCCTAACAAGAACCCTAACCCTTGACCCTAACCCTTCACCCTAACCCCTAAGCCTTACCCTAACCCTTAACCCTAATCCTAATCCTAACCATTAAACCTAACCCTAGCTCTTAAAGCTAACCCTAAACCTTACCCTCACGACTAGACCTAACCCTGACACTAACCTAACACCTAACCCTAACCAGAACCCCTAAAGCTAACCCTGAACCCTATCCCTAACCCCAGCAGTAAACTTTAACCCTAAACCTAAGCCCAACCCGTAACCCTAATCCTATCCTTTTACCCTAAAACTAACCCCTAAACCTAACCCCTATACCTCACCCTAACTCTAACCCCAATCCTAATTCTAACCATACCCCTTCATAAAACACTAACTCCTAACCGCTAACCCTAACACTAACCAAAAACCCTAATCACTAATCCCTAACCCTAACGCTTAACCTTTACCCTAACCGTTAACCCTCACCCTAAATCTTAACACTGACCCTAACCTTAACCTTTAACTCTAAGCCTAACCCTTAACCCTACAGTAAGGAAGACCCTTAATGCTAATGGGATCCCTTATCCCTAACCCTAACACTACAGCTAAAAATAACCCTAACCTTGGATCCTTAAACCTGACCCCTAACACTTACTTTAACCCCAAACCCTAACCCTAATCCTAAGTATTAAACCTAACCCTATCTCTTAACACTAACGCTAGCCCTTACCCTAACACCTAGATCTAACCCTAAATCTAACCTACTGCCTAATCCTAACCTTAAGCCCTAATGCTAACTCTAACCCTGAACCCTAAACCTACCCGTAACCCTTAACACTAACCCTATCCGTGAACCTAAACCCTGACCCTAACCATTACCCGCACCCAAGCATTTACCCCTGACCCTAACCCTAATCCTTAATGCTAACCCTAACATTAAACCCTAACCCTAAGCCGAACACTTAACCATAACCCTATCACTTAACCCTAACCCTAACCCTAATGCTACCCCCTAAACATAACCCTAACCGTGACCAGTAAACCTAACCCTAACCTTTAACACAAAGCATAGCAGATAACTCTAACCCTAAAACTAACCCTAACCCTAACCCTAACCCCTAACTCATAACCATAGCACTAAGCGTTAACTCTCACGCTAACCTTTAATCCTAACCCTAATCCTAATCTTCAACCCTAAACCTAACACTTAACCCTAACCCTGTACCAAACCCTAACCCCTCATCTTAACCCTAACCGTAAACCTCAACCCTAAACCAAAGTGTAACCGTTAAACCTAAGAGTAATCTTTAACCGTAACCCTAATCCCTAACCCTAAGCCCTCACCCTAACACTAAACTTCATCCTTAACCCTAACCAGAATCCTAACCCTAAATCTAATTCTCAGAATTCTTGCTTCCTTAGAGTTTAGAAAGCCTGCAATCCTCCCATGCCATGCGTGAAAGGAGGCTCTACCACTGTGTCCTGCATGAAACCCACGGGCCCATACCCAGAGTATGATAGAGTGGGTTCCCGGGTACAATCCCAGCCCCCTAAACTCCCCCCGCCCGCCTAATGCAGACAGGGCCCGTGCGCTAAGCATAAACAATACCCTTAACAGATAACCCTAACCCTGAACATAACACCCAACCCTGTTCCTATTTCTCCCCTTAACACGTAAACCTCACCGTGCGCCTAACTTTAACCTCTTATCCTAACGTTAATGCATAACCCATTTCCTGAGAAAAACCCCTATCCCATAATTCTAACCCTATCTCCTAGTCATCACTGTGACACCTAATCCCTAACCCTAATTCTAAACCGCTAACCGTAACCCTAACACTACCTACAACCCTAACACTGACAGTAACCCTTACTTCTAACCCCAACGCTATGCCTAACAAAAACCCTAACCCTTGACCCTAACCCTTCACCCTAACCCCTAAGCCTTAAACTAACCCTTAACCCTAATCCTAATCCTAACCATTAAACCTAACCCTAGCTCTTAAAGCTAACCCTAAACCTTACCCTCACGACTAGACCTAACCCTGACACTAACCTAACACCTAACCCTAACCAGAACCCCTAAAACTAACCCTGAACCCTATCCCTAACCCTAGCAGTAAACTTTAACCCTAAACCTAAGCCCAACCCGTAACCCTAATCCTATCCTTTTACCCTAAAACTAACCCCTAAACCTAACCCCTATACCTCACCCTAACTCGAACCCCAATCCTTATTCTAACCATACCGCTTCATAAAACACTAAATCCTAACCGCTAACCCTAACACTATTCAAAAACCCTAATCACTAATCCCTAACCCTAACGCTTAACCTTTACCCTAACCGTTAACCCTCACCCTAAATCTTAACACTGACCCTAACCTTAACCTTTAACTCTAAGCCTAACCCTTAACCCTACAGGAAGGAAGACCCTTAATGCTAATGGGATCCCTTATCCCTAACCCTAACACTACAGCTAAAAATAACCCTAACCTTGGATCCTTAAACCTAACTACTAACACTTACTTTAACCCCAAACCCTAACCCTAATCCTAAGCATTAAACCTAACCCTATCTCTTAACCCTAACGCTAGCCCTTACCCTAACGCCTAGATCTAACCCTAAATCTAACCTACCGCCTAATCCTAACCTTAAGCCCTAATGCTAACACTAACCCTGAACTCTAAAGCTACCCGTAACCCTTAACACTAACCCTATCCGTGAACCTTAAACCTGACCCTAACCATTACCCGCACCCAAGCATTTAACCCTGACCCTAACCCTAATCCTTAATGCTAACCCTAACACTAAACCCTAACCCTAAGCCCAACACTTATCCCTAATCCTATCCCTTAACCCTAACCCTAAAACTAATGCTAACCCCTAAACGTAACCCTAAACGTGACCAGTAAACCTAACCCTAACCTCTAACACAAACCATAGCACTTAACTATAACCCTAAAACTAACCCTAACCCTAACCCTAAACCCTAACTCTTAACCTTAACCCTAAGCGTTAACTCTCACGCTAACCTTTAATCCTAACCCTAATCCTAATCTTCAACCCTAAACCTAACACTTAACCCTAACACTTTACCAAACCCTAACCCCTCATCTTAACCCTAACCGTAAACCTCAACCCGAAACCAAAGTGTAACCGTTAAACCTAAGAGTAACCTTTAACCCTACCCCTAATCCCTAACCCTAAGCCCTCACCCTAACACTAAACTTCATCCTTAACCCTAACCAGAATCCTAACCCTAAATCTAATTCTCAGACTTCTTGCTTTCTTAGAGTTTAGAAAGCCTGCCATCCTCCCATGCCATGCGTGAAAGGAGGCTCTACCACTGTGTCCTGCATGAAACCCACGGGCCCATACCTACAGTATCATAGAGTGGGTTCCCGGGTACAATCCCAGCCCCCTAAACTCCCCCCGCCCGCCTAATGCAGACAGGGCCCGTGCGCTAAGCTTAAACAATACCTTTAACAGATAACCCTAACCCTGAACATAACACCCAACCCTGTTCCTATTTCTCCCCTTAACACGTAAACCTCACCGTGCGCCTAACTTTAACCTCTTATCCTAACGTTAATGCATAATCCATTTCCTGAGAACAACCCCTATCCCATAATTCTAACCCTATCTCCTAGTCATCACTGTGACACCTAATCCCTAACCCTAATTCTAAACCGCTAATCCTAAGCGTAACCCTACCTACAACCCTAATACTGACAGTAACCCTTACTTCTAACCCCAATGCTATGCCTAACAAAAACCCTAACCCTTGACCCTAACCCTTCACCCTAACCCCTAAGCCTTACCCTAACCCTTAACCCTAATCCTAATCCTAACCATTAAGACTAACCCTAGCTCTTAAAGCTAACCCTAAACCTTACCCTCAGGACTAGACCTAACCCTGACACTAACCTAACACCTAACCCTAACCAGAACCCCTAAAGCTAACACTGAACCCTATCCCTAACCCTAGCAGTAAACTTTAACCCTAAACCTAAGCCCAACCCGTAACCCTAATCCTATCCTTTTACCCTAAAACTAACCCCTAAACCTAACCCCTATACCTCACCCTAACTCTAATCCCAATCCTAATTCTAACCATACCCCTTCATAAAACACTAACTCCTAACCGCTAACCCTAACACTAACCAAAAACCCTAATCACTAATCCCTAAACCTAACACTTAACCTTTACCCTAACCGTTAACCCTCACCCTAAATCTTAACACTGACCCTAACTTTAACCTTTAACTCTAAGCCTAACCCTTAACCCTACAGTAAGGAAGACCCTTAATGCTAATGGGATCCCTTATCCCTAACCCTAACACTACAGCTAAAAATAACCCTAACCTTTGATCCTTAAACCTGACCCCTAACACTTACTTTAACCCCAAACCCTAACCCTAATCCTAAGCATTAAACCTAACCCTATCTCTTAACCCTAACGCTAGCCCTTACCCTAACGCCTAGACCTAACCCTAAATCTAACCTACCGCCTAAACCTAACCTTAAGCCCTAATGCTAACACTAACCCTGAACCCTAAACCTACCCGTAACCCTTAACACTAACCGTATCCGTGAACCTTAAACCTGACCCTAACCATTACCCGCACCCAAGCATTTAACCCTAACCCTAACCCTAATCCTTAATGCTAACCCTAACACTAAAACCTAACCCTAAGCCCAACACTTATCCCTAATCCTATCCCTTAACCCTAACCCTAAAACTAATGCTAACCCCTAAACGTAACCCTAACCGTGACCAGTAAACCTAACCCTAACCTCTAACACAAACCATAGCACATAACTCTAACCCTAAAACTAACCCTAACCCTAACCCTAAACCCTAACTCTTAACCTTAACCCTAAGCGTTAACTCTCACGCTAACCTTTAATCCTAACCCTAATCCTAATCTTGAACCCTAAACCTAACACTTAACCCTAACCCTGTACCAAACCCTAACCCCTCATCTTAACCCTAACCGTAAACCTCAACCCGAAACCAAAGTGTAACCGTTAAACCTAAGAGTAACCTTTAACCCTAACCCTATTCCCTAACCCTAAGCCCTCACCCTAACACTAAACTTCATCCTTAACCCTAACCAGAATCCTAACCGTAAAGCTAATTCTCAGACTTCTTGCTTTCTTAGAGTTTAGAAAGCCTGCAATCCTCCCATGCCATGCGTGAAAGGAAGCTCTACCACTGTGCCCTGCATGAAACCCACGGGCCCATACCCAGAGTATGATAGAGTGGGTTCCCGGGTACAATCCCAGCCCCCTAAACTCCCCCCGCCCGCCTAATGCAGACAGGGCCTGTGCGCTAAGCATAAACAATACCTTTAACAGATAACCCTAACCCTGAACATAACACCCAACCCTGTTCCTATTTCTCCCCTTAACACGTAAACCTCACCGTGCGCCTAACATTAACCTCTTATCCTAACGTTAATGCATAACCCATTTCCTGAGAACAACCCCTATCCCATAATTCTAACCCTATCTCCTAGTCATCACTGTGACACCTAATCCCTAACCCTAATTCTAAACCGCTAACCCTAACCGTAACCCTACGTACAACCCTAACACTGACAGTAAGGCTTACTTCTAACCCCAACGCTATGCCTAACAAAAACCCTAACCCTTGACCCTAAACTTCACCCTAACCCCTAAGCCTTACCCTAACCCTTAACCCTAATCTTAATCCTAACCATTAAACCTAACCCTAGCTCTTAAAGCTAACCCTAAACCTTACCCTCACGACTAGACCTAACCCTGACACTAACCTAACTCCTAACCCTAACCAGAACCCCTAAAGCTAACCCTGAACGCTATCCCTAACCCAGCAGTAAACTTTAACCCTAAACCTAAGCCCAACCCGTAACCCTAATCCTATCCTTTTACCCTAAAACTAACCCCTAAACCTAACCCCTATACCTCACCCTAACTCTAACCCCAATCCTAATTCTAACCATACCCCTTCATAAAACACTAACTCCTAACCGCTAACCCTAACAATAACCAAAAACCGTAATCATTAATCCCTAACCCTAACGCTTAACCTTTACCCTAACCGTTAACCCTCACCCTAAATCTTAACACTGACCCTAACCTTAACCTTTAACGCTAAGCCTAACCCATAACCGTACAGTAAGGAAGACCCTTAATGCTAATGGGATCCCTTATCCCTAACCCTAACACTACAGCTAAAAATAACCCTAACCTTGGATCCTTAAACCTAACCCCTAACACTTACTTTAACCCCAAACCCTAACCCTAATCCTAAGCATTAAACCTAACCCTATCTCTTAACCCTAACGCTAGCCCTTACCCTAACGCCTAGATCTAACCCTAAATCTAACCTACCGCCTAATCCTAACCTTAAGCCCTAATGCTAACACTAACCCTGAACCTAAACCTACCCGTAACCCTTAACACTAACCCTATCCGTGAACCTTAACCCTGACCCTAACCATTAACCGCACCCAAGCATTTAACCCTGATTCTAACCCTAATCCTTAATGATAAACCTAACACTAATTCCTAACCCTAAGCCCAACACTTATCCCTAATCCTATCCCTTAACCCTAACCATAACCCTAATGCTACCCCCTAAACGTAACCCTAACCGTGACCAGTAAACCTAACCCTAACCTCTAACAGAAACCATAGCACATAACTCTAACCCTAAAACTAACCCTAACCCTAACTCTAACCCTAAACCCTAACTCTTAACCTTAACCCTAAGCGTTAACTCTCACGCTAACCTTTAATCCTAACCGTAATCCTAATCTTCAACCCTAAACCTAACACTTAACCCTAACCCTGTACCAAACCCTAACCCCTCATCTTAACCCTAACCGTAAACCTCAACCCTAAAACAAAGTGTAACCGTTAAACCTAAGAGTAACCTTTAACCCTAACCCTATTCCCTAACCCTAAGCCCTCACCCTAACACTAAACTTCATCCTTAACCCTAACCATAATCCTAACCCTAAATCTAATTCTCAGACTTCTTGCTTTCTTAGAGTTTAGAAAGCCTGCAATCCTCCCATGCCATGCGTGAAACGAAGCTCTACCACTGTGTCCTGCATGAAACCCACGGGCCCATACCCAGAGTATGATAGAGTGGGTTCCTGGGTACAATCCCAGCCCCATAAACTCCCCCCGCCCGCCTAATGCAGACAGGGCCAGTGCGCTCTGCATAAACAATACCTTTAACAGATAACCCTAACCCTGAACATAACACCCAACCCTGTTCCTATTTCTCCCCTTAACACGTAAACCTCACCGTGCGCCTAACTTTAACCTCTTATCCTAACGTTAATGCATAACCCATTTCCTGAGAACAACCCCTATCCCATAATTCTAACCCTATCTCCTAGTCATCACTGTGACACCTAATCCCTAACCCTAATTCTAAACCGCTAACCCTAGCCGTAACCCTACCTACAACCCTAACACTGACAGTAACCCTTACTTCTAACCCCAACGCTATGCCTAACAAAAACCCTAACCCTTGACCCTAACCCTTCACCCTAACCCCTAAGCCTTACCCTAACCCTTAACCCTAATCCTAATCCTAACCATTAAACCTAACCCTAGCTCTTAAAGCTAACCCTAAACCTTACCCTCACGACTAGACCTAACCTGACACTAACCTAACACCTAACCCTAACCAGAACCCCTAAAGCTAACCCTGAACCCTATCCCTAACCCTAGCAGTAAACTTTAACCCTAAACCTAAGCCCAACCTGTAATCCTAATCCTATCCTTTTACCCTAAAACTAACCCCTAAACCTAACCCCTATACCTCACCCTAACTCTAACCCCAATCCTAATTCTAACCATACTCCTTCATAAAACACTAACTCCTCACCGCTAACCCTAACACTAACCAAAAACCCTAATCACTAATCCCTAACCCTAACGCTTAACCTTTACCCTAACCGTTAACCCTCATCCTAAATCTTAACCCTGACCCTAACCTTAACCTTTAACTCTAAGCCTAACCCTTAACCCTACAGTAAGGAAGACCCTTAATGCTAATGGGATCCCTTATCCCTAACCCTAACACTACAACTAAAAATAACCCTAACCTTGGATCCTTAAACCTAACCCCTAACACTTACTTTAACCCGAAACCCTAACCCTAATCCTAAGCATTAAACCTAACCCTATCTCTTAACCCTAACGCTAGCCCTTACCCTAACGCCTAGGTCTAACCCTAAATCTAACCTACCGCCTAATCCTAACCTTAAGCCCTAATGCTAACACTAACCCTGAACCCTAAACCTACTCGTAACCCTTAACACTAACCGTATCCGTCAACCTAAACCCTGACCCTAACCATTACCCGCACTCAAGCATTTAACCCTGACCCTAACCCTAATCCTTAATGCTAACCTTAACACTAAACATTAACCCTAACCCCAACACTTAACCCTAAACCTATCCCTTAACCCTAACCCTAACCCTAACCCTAATGCTAACCCCTAAACGTAACCCTAACCATGACCAGTAAACCTAAACCTAACCTCTAACAGAAACCATAGCACATAACTCTAACCCTAAAACTAAACCTAACCCTAACCCTAATACCTAACTCTTAACCTTAACCCTAAGCGTTAACTCTCACGCTAACCTTTAATCCTAACCGTAATCCTAATCTTCAACCCTAAACCTAACACTTAACCCTAACCCTGTACCAAACCCTAACCCCTCATCTTAACCCTAACTGTAAACCTCAACCCTAAACCAAGGTGTATCCGTTAAACCTAAGAGTAACCTTTAACCCTAACCCTATTCCCTAACCCTAAGCCCTCACCCTAACACTAAACTTCATCCGTAACCCTAACCATAATCCTAACCCTAAATCTAATTCTCAGACTTCTTTCTTTCTTAGAGTTTAGAAAGCCTGCAATCCTCCCATGCCATGCGTGAAAGGAGGCTCTACCACTGTGTCCTGCATGAAACCCACGGGCCCATACCCAGAGTATGATAGAGTGGGTTCCCGGGTACAATCCCAGCCCCCTAAACTCCCCCCGCCTGCCTAATGCAGACAGGGCCCGTGCGCTAAGCATAAACAATACCTTTAACAGATAACCCTAACCCTGAACATAACACCCAACCCTTTTCCTATTTCTCCCCTTAACACGTAAACCTCACCGTGCGCCTAACTTTAACCTCTTATCCTAACGTTAATGCATAACCCATTTCCTGAGAACAACCCCTATCCCATAATTCTAACCCTATCTCCTAGTCATCACTGTGACACCTAATCCCTAACCCTAATTCTAAACCGCTAACCCTAACTGTAACCCTACCTACAACCCTAACACTGACAGTAACCCTTACTTCTAACCCCAACGCTATGCCTAACAAAAACCCTAACCCTTGACCCTAACCCTTCACCCTAACCCCTAAGCCTTACCCTAACCCTTAACCCTAAACCTAATCCTAACCATTAAACCTAACCCTAGCCCTTTTTTTTTTTATTTTATTTTTTTTCAATTTAATTTTACAGAATCAAGAGTCTAACTGTATATGTTGTTAGATACAGTATGTCCTCATAATGTATACATTATTTCTTGTACAATAATATGAAATAATATCGGAAATATTCATGATAAATTATTAAGTGAACAGTGCAAGTTAAAAACAATAGTTTCATATTTTTTTCCCCACCCTCCCTTTCCCGAGTCAGCACCTTCAAGTGTTACCACTCCCCAAACGGTGCGCAATGCACTCATTGTGTACGCATACCCCCATCCCCTCCCCCACCCCCCACCTCAGTCTGATGTCCAATTGGTGTCATTCCCAGATTTGTATTTAGGTGATGATCAGGGAAACCAATTTTCTGGTGAGTACATGTGATGCTTGTTTTTCCATTCTTGGGATACTTCACTTGATATAATGGGTTCCAACTCTCTCCAGGAGAACCATAGAGATGTTGTATCTTCATCATTCCTTATAGCTGAGTAATATTCCATGGTATACATATACCACAGTTTACTAATCCAATCATGTATTGATGGGCATTTGGGTTGTTTCCACATCTTTGCTATTGTGAATTGTGCTGCTATAAACATTTGGGTACACGTGCCTTTGTTACAGAATGACCTTTTTTCCTTTGGGTATATGCCCAATAATGGGATTGCTGGGTCAAATGGCAGGTCTACTTGAATCTGTTTAAGATACCTCCATAATGCTTTCCACAGGGGTTGCACTAGTTTGCAGTCCCACCAGCAGTGTATTAGTGTTCCTGTCTCTCCACACCCACGCCAACATGTGTTGTTTTGGGTTTTTTTGATAAAGGCCATTCTCACTGGGGTTAAGTGATATCTCATTGTGGTTTTGATTTGCATTTCCCTGATGATTAGAGATGTTGAACACTTTTTCATATGTTTGTTAGCCATTTTTATATCTTCTTTTGAAAAATTTCTATTCATGTCCTTTGCCCACTTTTTGATAGGGTTGCTTGATTTTTTCTTGCTGATTTTCCTGAGTTCTAAATAGATTCTTGTTATCAGTCCTTTATCTGATGTGTAGTATGCAAAAATTTTTTCCCATTCTGTAGGTGGTCTGTTTATTCTCTGGACTGTTTCTTTGGCTGTGCAGAAGCTTTTTAATTTAATCATGTCCCATTCATTTATTTTTGTTGCTGCTGTGATTGCCTTGGGGGTCTTCTTCATAAATTCTTTGCCTAGGCCAATGTCTGTAAGAGTCTTTCCTACATTTTCTTCTAGAGTTCTGATTGTATCACGCCTAAGGTTTAAGTCTGTTATCCACCGTGATTTGATTTTTGTGAGAGGTGAAAGCTGTGGGTCCTGTTTCAGTCTTCTGCAAGTGGCTAACCAATTCTCCCAGCACCATTTGTTGAATAGGGATTCTTGTCCCCAGAGTATATGCTTTCCCGCTTTGTCAAAAATTAGGTGACTATATGAGGATGGTTCTATATTTGGATTTTCTGTTGTGTTCCACTGGTCTGTGTCCCTGCACTTGTGCCAATACCAGGCTGTTTTAAGAACCATGGCCTTGTAGTATAGTTTGAGGTCTGGCAAATTAATACCTCCCATTTTGTTTTTATTGCTTAAAATTGCTTTTGCTATACGGGGTCTTCTTTGATTCCATACAAAGTGTATAATTATTTTCTCTATGTCTGTAAAGAATGATGTTGGTAATTTAATAGGGATTGCATTAAATTTGTAGATCACTTTGGGTAGTATAGACATTTTAACAATGTTGATTCTTCCGATCCACGAGCATGGTATATTTTTCCATCTATTTGCAAGTTCTGCTATTTCTTTTCTCAGTGTTTCATAGTTTTCCTTATAGAGGTCCTTTACCTCTTTAGTTAGATATATACCTAGATATTTTATTTTCTTTGTCGCTATTTTGAAGGGTATTGAGTCTTTAATTTGGTTTTCCGATTGACTGTTATTGGCATATATAAATGCCTCTGATTTGTGTGTATTAATTTTGTAGCCTGAGACTTTGCTGTATTCATTAATCAATTCCAGGAGTCTCTTGGTTGAATCCTGGGGGTTTTCCAGATATAACACCATATCATCAGCAAAAAGTGAGAGTTTGATCTCTTCCTTCCCTATTTGGACTCCCTTGATTCTGCTCTCTTGCCTGATAGCTCTCGCAAGGACTTCCAATACTATGTTGAAAAGTAATGGAGACAATGGGCAGCCCTGTCTGGTTCCAGTTCTAAGTGGGAGTGCTTTCAGTTTTTCCCCATTCAGTATGATGTTGGCTGTGGGTTTGTCATATATGGCTTGTATCATTTTTAGGTAGGTTCCATCAATGCCTATTTTGTTAAGCGTTTTTATCATAAAAGGGTGTTGAATTTTGTCAAATGCTTTTTCTGCATCTAATGAGAGTATCATATGATTTTTGTTTTTGCTTCTATTTATGTGGTGAATTACATTGATAGATTTACGTATGTTGAACCACCCCTGCATCTTGGGGATGAAGCCCACTTGGTCGTGGTGGATTACTTTTTTGATAAGTACTTGGATTCGATTTGCTAGTATTTTATTGAAAATTTTTGCATCTATATTCATGAGGGACATTGGTCTGTAGTTCTCTATTTTTGTTGTGTCCTTTCCAGGTTTTGGTATTAATGTTATATTGGCTTGGTAGAACGTGTTGGGGAGAACTCCATCCTTCTCAATATTGGAGAATAGTTTATGTAGGATGGGCACCAGTTCTTCTTTGTATGTATGGTAAAATTCAGGTGTGAACCCATCTGGACCAGGGCTTTTCTTTTTGGGAAGGTTTTTTATTGCTGTTTCGATTTCAGTTCTTGATATTGGTCTGTTCAGGTACTCTATTTCTTCCTGGTTGAGCCTGGGAAGACTATGTGTTTCTAAAAATTTGTCCATTTCCTCCACGTTCTCCAGTTTGTGTGCATAAAGATTTTTGTAGAATTCATAGATGATATCTTGTATCTCTGTAGCATCGGTTGTGATTTCTCCTTTCATGTTCCTAATGGAGGTTATTAGAGATTTTACTTTTGTGCTCTTGGTTAGTCTAGCCAGAGGTGTGTCTATTTTGTTTATCTTTTCAAAGAACCAACTTTTTGTTTTATTAATTTCTCTTATAGTTTCTTTGTTGTCCTTTTCATTTAGTTCTGATTTGATCTTAGTAATTTCTTGCCTTCTGCTGGGTTTGGGATCGTTCTGTTCTTCTTTCTCCAGCTCTTTGAGTCTATTCGTTAGGTTGTCTATTTGCATGTTTTCTGTCTTTTTGATATAGGCATTTATGGATATGAATTTTCCTCTCAGGACTGCTTTAGCTGCATCCCATAGATTTTGATAAGTTGTATCTCCATTGTCATTTAATTCAAAGAAATTTTTGATTTCCATCTTGATTTCTTCTTTTATAGAATAATTATTCAGGAGAAGGTTATTTAGCTTCCATGACTTTGAGTAAGAGTGAGGGTTTCTGTTTGTGATCATTGTTACTTTTATTCCGCTGTGATCTGAGAAGATACATGGTATAATTTCTATTTTTTTGAATTTTTGAAGACATGATATATGTCCTAGGACACGGTCAATCTTAGAGAATGTCCTGTGAGCTGATGAGAAGAATGTATATTCTGTGGACTTTGGGTAGAATGTCCTATAGATGTCAGCCATGCCCATTTGTTCTAGCATTCTATTTAGGTCCATTATGTCTTTGTTCATTTTCTGTTTAGAGGATCTGTCCTGTACTGTCAGTGGGGTGTTAAAGTCTCCAGCTATTACAGTATTATTATCTATCATCTGGTTCAGATCTAGTAGGGTTTGCTTTATGAATCTAGGTGCACCTAGGTTGGGTGCATATATATTGAGTATAGTCATGGCTTCTTGTTGAATTGTACCCTTGACCAGTATGTAGTAGCCATTTTTGTCTTTTATTATTTTTGTTGGTTTGAAAGCTAAGTTATTGGAAATTAAGATTGCCACACCAGCTTTCTTTTCGTTACCGTTTGCTTGAAATACCGATTTCCATCCTTTTACAGCGAAAAAACACAGGAAGCACAAAGAATCAAACAGAAAGCTCACCCCCAAAGAGAAATACCGGCTCTCAACCATTTGACACAAACCAGACTCAAAACACCAACATGTCACAGGAAGAATTCCAATTATGGATCATAAACAAGCTGAATAATATACAAGAATCAATGGACAGACAACACAAGGAAAATGCAAAAAAAATACAGGATTTGGAGGAAAAATTCACTAAAGAAATTGAAATATTGAAGAAAAACCAAACTGAACTCCTAGAAATGAAGAATTCACTCAGAGAGCTACAAAACACTGTGGAAAGTCTCAAAAGCAGGGTAGATCAAACAGAGGAAAGAATCTCAGAAATTGAAGACAACTCCTTCCAACTAAATAAGTCAGTCACAGAGATAGATCAAAAAAGTAAGAGAAATGATCTGAGTCTTCAAGAAATGTGGGATTATGTGAAGAAACCTAACTTGAGAGTTATTGGCATTCCTGAGGGTGAAGAAGATAATAAGCAAGGGTTGGACAAGCTATTTGAAGACATAATCGAGGAAAATTTTCCAGGCCTTGCCAATACTCTAGACATACAGATTCAAGAAGCTCAAAGGACCCCTGGGAGATTCATAGCAAATAGGAAAACACCACGCCACGTAGTCATCAGGCTGACCAAAATATCCACTAAAGAGTCCCTTCTCCGAGCTGTAAGGAGAAAGAAACAGGTAACTTACAAAGGAAAACCCATCAGAATTACGCCAGATTTCTCAGCTGAAACCTTACAAGCAAGAAGAGGTTGGGGCCCCATTTTCACACTTCTGAAGCAGAATAATGCCCAGCCTAGAATCTTGTACCCAGCTAAGCTAAGTTTTCTATACGAAGGAGAAATCAAGACATTCTCAGATAAACAAAGGTTGAAGGAATTCACCAAGACAAGACCAGCCCTGCAAGAAGTACTCAAAAGAGAGTTACACACGGATCAGCACAAGAAAGATCCACGAATGTAAAACTACTCAAGAGCTAAAGATCAAATTCCAGATACCACAATGGCTCAGGAGAGAAAACATCGCAATGAAGTTCTACCCAACAAGCTGAACAAAAAACCGTCTCACTTATCAGTTTTCTCAATAAATGTGAATGGCTTGAATTCCCCGCTCAAGAGACATAGACTGTCCCAATGGATAAAAAAGCACAAGCCAAGTATCTGCTGTCTCCAAGAAACCCACCTAACGAGCAAAGATGCATTTGGAATAACCCTAGCTCTTAAAGCTAACCCTAAACCTTACCCTCACGACTAGACCTAACCCTGACACTAACCTAACACCTAACCCTAACCAGAACCCCTAAAGCTAACCCTGAAACCTATCCCTAACCCTAGCAGTAAACTTTAACCCTAAACCTAAGCCCAACCCGTAACCCTAATCCTATCCTTTTACCCTAAAACTAACCCCTAAACCTAACCCCTATACCTCACCCTAACTCTAACCCCAATCCTAATTCTAACCATACCCCTTCATAAAACACTAACTCCTAACCGCTAACCCTAACACTAACCAAAAACCCTAATCACTAATCCCTAACCCTAACGCTTAACTTTTACCCTAACCGTTAACCCTCACCCTAAATCTTAAAACTGACCCTAACCTTAACCTTTAACTCTAAGCCTAACCCTTAACCCTACAGTAAGGAAGACCCTTAATGCTAATGGGATCCCTTATCCCTAACCCTAACACTACAGCTAAAAATAACCCTAACCTTGGATCCTTAAACCTAACCCCTAACACTTACTTTAACCCCAAACCCTAACCCTAATCCTAAGCATTAAACCTAACCCTATCTCTTAACCCTAACGCTAGCCCTTACCCTAACGCCTAGATCTAACCCTAAATCTAACCTACCGCCTAATCCTAACCTTAAGCCCTAATGCTAACACTAACCCTGAACCCTAAACCTACCTGTAACCCTTAACACTAACCCTATCTGTGAACCTTAACCCTTACCCTAACCATTACCCGCACCCAAGCATTTAACCCTGATTCTAACCCTAATCCTTAATGATAAACTTAAAACTAAACCCTAACCCTAAGCCCAACACTTAACCCTAATCCCATCCCTTAACCTTAACCCTAACCCTAATGCTACCCCCTAAACGTAACCCTAACCGTGACCAGTAAACCTAACCCTAACCTCTAACACAAACCATAGCACATAACTCTAAACCTAAAACTAACCCTAACCCTAACCCTAACCCTAAACCCTAACTCTTAACCTTAACCCTAAGCGTTAACTCTCACGCTAACCTTTAATCCTAACCGTAATCCTAATCTTCAACCCTAAACCTAACACATTTTTTTTTTTTTTTTTTTTGAGACAGAGTCTCACTTTGTTGCCCAGGCTAGAGTGAGTGCCGTGGCGTCAGGTTAGCTGACAGCAACCTCAAACTCCTGGGCTTAAGCGATCCTACTGCCTCAGCCTCCCGAGTAGCTGGGACTACAGGCATGCGACACTATGCCCGGCTAATTTTTTCTATATAGATTTTTAGGTGTCCATATAATGTCTTTCTATTTTTAGTAGAGACGGGGTCTCGCTCAGGCTGGTCTCGATCTCCTGACCTTGAGCAATCCACCCGCCTCGGCCTCCCAGAGTGCTAGGATTACAGGCGTGAGCCACCGCGCCCGGCCTAAACCTAACACTTAACCCTAACCCTGTACCAAACCCTAACCCCTCATCTTAACCCTAACCGTAAACCTCAACCCTAAACCAAAGTGTAACCGTTAAACCTAAGAGTAACCTTTAACCCTAAACCTAATCCCTAACCCTAAGCCCTCACCCTAACACTAAACTTCATCCTTAACCGTAACCATAATCCTAACCCTAAATCTAATTCTCAGACTTCTTGCTTTCTTAGAGTTTAGAAAGCCTGCAATCCTCTCATGCCATGCGTGAAAGGAGGCTCTACCACTGTGTCCTGCATGAAACCCACGGGCCCATACCCAGAGTATGATAGAGTGGGTTCCCAGGTACAATCCCAGCCCCCTAAACTCCCCCCGCCCGCCTAATGCAGACAGGGCACGTGAGCTAAGCATAAACAATACCTTTAACAGATAACCCTAACCCTGAACATAACACCCAACCCTGTTCCTATTTCTCCCCTTAACACATAAACCTCACCGTGCGCCTAACTTTAACCTCTTATCCTAACGTTAATGCATAACCCATTTCCTGAGAACAACCCCTATCCCATAATTCTAACCCTATCTCCTAGTCATCACTGTGACACCTAATCCCTAACCCTAATTCTAAACCGCTAACCCTAACCGTAACCCTACCTACAACCCTAACACTGACAGTAACCCTTACTTCTAACCCCAACGCTATGCCTAACAAAAACCCTAACCCTTGACCCTAACCCTTCACCCTAACCCCTAAGCCTTACCCTAACCCTTAACCCTAATCCTAATCCTAACCATTAAACCTAACTCTAGCTGTTCAAGCTAACCCTAAACCTTACCCTCACGACTAGACCTAACCCTGACACTAACCTAACACCTAACCCTAACCAGAACACCTAAAGCTAACCCTGAACCCCATCCCTAACCCTAGCAGTAAACTTTAACCCTAAACCTAAGCCCAACCCGTAATCCTAATCCTATCCTTTTACCCTAAAACTAACCCCTAAACCTAACCCCTATACCTCACCCTAACTCTAACCCCAATCCTAATTCTAACCATACCCCTTCATAAAACACTAACTCCTAACCGCTAACCCTAACACTAACCAAAAACCCTAATCACTAATCCCTAACTCTAACGCTTAACTTTTACCCTAACCGTTAACCCTCACCCTAAATCTTAACACTGACCCTAACCTTAACCTTTAACTCTAAGCCTAACCCTTAACCCTACAATAAGGAAGACCCTTAATGCTAATGGGATCCCTTATCCCTAACCCCAACACTACAGCTAAAAATAACCCTAACCTTGGATCCTTAAACCTAACCCCTAACACTTACTTAACCCCAAACCCTAACCCTAATCCTAAGCATTAAACCTAACCCTATCTCTTAACCCTAACGCTAGCCCTTACCCTAACGCCTAGATCTAACCCTAAATCTAACCTACCGCCTAATCCTAACCTTAAGCCCTAATGCTAACACTAACCCTGAACCCTAAACCTACCCGTAACCCTTAACACTAACCCTATCCGTGAACCTAAACCCTGACCCTAACCATTACCCGCACCCAAGCATTTAACCCTGACCCTAACCCTAATCCTTAATGCTAACCTTAACACTAAACCCTAACCCTAAGCCCAACACTTAACCCTAATCCTACCCCTTAACCCTAACCCTAACACTAACCCTACTGCTAACCCCTAAACGTAACCCTAAGCATGACCAGTAAACCTAACCCTAACCTCTAACACAAACCATAGCACATAACTCTAACCCTAAAACTAACCCTAAACCTAACCCTAAACCCTAACTCTTAACCTTAACCCTAAGCGTTAACTCTCACGCTAACCTTTAATCCTAACGCTAATCATAATCTTCAACCCTAAACCTAACACTTAACCCTAACCCTGTACCAAACCCTAACCCCTCATGTTAACCCTAACAGTAAACCTCAACACTAAACCAAAGTGTAACCGTTAAACCTAAGAGTAATCTTTAACCCTAACCCTAATCCCTAACACTAAGCCCTCACCCTAACACTAAACTTCATCCTTAACCCTAACCATAATCGTAACCCTAAATCTAATTCTCAGACTTCTTGCTTTCTTAGAGTTTAGAAAGCCTGCAATCCTCCCATGCCATGCGTGAAAGGAGGCTCTACCACTGTGTCCTGCATGAAACCCACGGGCCCATACCCAGAGTATGATAGAGTGGGTTCCCGGGTACAATCCCAGACCCCTAAACTCCCCCCGCCCGCCTAATGCAGACAGGGCACGTGCGCTAAGCATAAACAATACCTTTAACAGATAACCCTAACCCTGAACATAACACCCAACCCTGTTCCTATTTCTCCCCTTAACACATAAACCTCACCGTGCGCCTAACTTTAACCTCTTATCCTAACGTTAATGCATAACCCATTTCCTGAGAACAACCCCTATCCCATAATTCTAACCCTATCTCCTAGTAATCACTGTGACACCTAATCCCTAACCCTAATTCTAAACCGCTAACCCTAACCGTAACCCTACCTACAACCCTAACACTGACAGTAACCCTTACTTCTAACCCCAACGCTATGCCTAACAAAAACCCTAACCCTTGACCCTAACCCTTCACCCTAACCCCTAAGCCTTACCCTCACCCTTAACCCTAATCCTAATCCTAACCATTAAACCTAACTCTAGCTGTTAAAGCTAACCCTAAACCTTACCATCACGACTAGACCTAACCCTGACACTAACCTAACACCTAACCCTAACCAGAACCCCTAAAGCTAACCCTGAACCCCATCCCTAACCCTAGCAGTAAACTTTAACCCTAAACCTAAGCCCAACCCGTAATCCTAATCCTATCCTTTTACCCTAAAACTAACCCCTAAACCTAACCCCTATACCTCACCCTAACTCTAACCCCAATCCTAATTCTAACCATACCCCTTCATAAAACACTAACTGCTAACCGCTAACCCTAACACTAACCAAAAACCCTAATCACTAATCCCTAACTCTAACGCTTAACTTTTACCCTAACCGTTAACCCTCACCCTAAATCTTAACACTGACCCTAACCTTAACCTTTAACTCTAAGCCTAAACCTTAACCCTACAGTAAGGAAGACCCTTAATGCTAATGGGATCCCTTATCCCTAACCCTAACACTACAGCTAAAAATAACCCTAACCTTGGATCCTTAAACCTAACCCCTAACACTTACTTTAACCCCAAACCCTAACCCTAATCCTAAGCATTAAACCTAACCCTATCTCTTAACACTAACGCTAGCCCTTACCCTAACGCCTAGATCTAACCCTAAATCTAACCTACCGCCTAATCCTAACCTTAACCCCTAATGCTAACACTAACCCTGAACCCTAAACCTACCCGTAACCCTTAACACTAACCCTATCCGTGAACCTAAACCCTGACCCTAACCATTACCCGCACCCAAGCATTTAACCCTGACCCTAACCCTAATCCTTAATGCTAACCTTAACACTAAACCCGAACCCTAAGCCCAACACTTAACCCTAATCCTATCCCTTAACCCTAACCCTAACCCTAACCCTACTGCTAACCCCTAAACGTAACCCTAACCATGACCAGTAAACCTAACCCTAACCTCTAACACAAACCATAGCACATAACTCTAACCCTAAAACTA
>NC_091011.1:525000-537500 GCF_041146395.1 Eulemur rufifrons
CCCTATCCCATAATTCTAACCCTATCTCCTAGTCATCACTGTGACACCTAATCCCTAACCCTAATTCTAAACCGCTAACCCTAACCGTAACCCTAACTACAACCCTGACACTGACAGTAACCCTTACTTCTAACCCCAACGCTATGCCTAACAAAAACCCTAACCCTTGACCCTAACCCTTCACCCTAACCCCTAAGCCTTACCCTAACCCTTTACCCTAATCCTAATCCTAACCATTAAACCTAACCCTAGCTCTTAAAGCTAACCCTAAACCTTACCCTCACGAATAGACCTAACCCTGACACTAACCTAACACCTAACCCTAACCAGAACCCCTAAAGCTTACCCTGAGCGCTATCCCTAACCCTAGCAGTAAACTTTAACCCTAAACCTAAGCCCAACCCGTAACCCTAATCCTATCCTTTTACCCTAAAACTAACCCCTAAACCTAACCCCTATACCTCACCCTAACTCTAACCCCAATCCTAATTCTAACCATAGGCCTTCATAAAACACTAAATCCTAACCGCTAACCCTAACACTAACCAAAAACCCTAATCACTAATCCCTAACCCTAACGCTTAACCTTTACCCTAACCGTTAACCCTCACCCTAAATCTTAACACTGACCCTAACCTTAACCTTTAACTGTAAGCCTAACCCTTAACCCTACATTAAGGAATATCCCTAACGCTAATGGGATCCCTTATCCCTAACCCTAACACTACAGCTAAAAATAACCCTAACCTTTGATCCTTAAACCTAACCCCTAACACTTACTTTAACCCCAAACCCTAACCCTAATCCTAAGCATTAAACCTAACCCTATCTCTTAACCCTAACGCTAGCCCTTACCCTAACGCCTAGATCTAACCCTAAATCTAACCTACCGCCTAATCCTAACCTTAAGTCCTAATGCTAACTCTAACCCTGAACCCTAAACCTACCCGTAAACCTTAACACTAACCCTATCCGTGAACCTTAACCCTGACCCTAACCATTACCCGCACCCAAGGATTTAACCCTGACCCTACCCCTAATCCTTAATGATAACCCTAACGCTAAACCCTAACCCTAACCCCAACACTTAACCCTAATCCTATCCCTTAACCCTAACCCTAATGCTAACCTCTAAACGTAACCCTCTCCGTGACCAGTAAACCTAACCCTAACCTCTAACACAAACCATAGCACATAACTCTAACCCTAAAACTAACCCTAACCCTAAACCTAACCCTAAACCCTAACTCTTAACCTTAACCCTAAGCGTTAACTCTCACGCTAACATTTAATCCTAACCCTAATGCTAATCTTCACCCTAAACCTAACACTTAACCCTAACCCTGTACCTAACCCTAACCCCTCATCTTAACCCTAACCGTAAACCTCAAACCTAAACCAAAGTGTAACCGTTAAACCTAAGAGTAACCTTTAACCCTAACCCTAATCCCTAACCCTAAGCCCTCACCCTAACACTAAACTTCATCCTTAACCCTAACCAGAATCCTAACCCTAAATCTAATTCTCAGACTTCTTGCTTTCTTAGAGTTTAGAAAGCCTGCAATCCTCCCATGACATGCGTGAAAGGAGGCTCTACCACTGTGTCCTGCATGAAACCCACGGGCCCACACCCAGAGTATGATAGAGTGGGTTCCCGGGTACAATCCCAGCCCCCTAAACTCCCCCCGCCCGCCTAATGCAGACAGGGCCCGTGCGCTAAGCATAAACAATACCTTTAACAGATAACCCTAACCCTGAACATAACACCCAACCCTGTTCCTATTTCTCCCCTTAACACGTAAACCTCACCGTGCGCCTAACTTTAACCTCTTATCCTAACGTTAATGCATAACCCATTTCCTGAGAACAACCCCTATCCCATAATTCTAACCCTATCTCCTAGTCATCGCTGTGACACCTAATCCCTAACCCTAATTCTAAACCGCTAACCCTAACCGTAACCCTACCTACAACCCTAACACTGACAGTAACCCTTACATCTAACCCCAACGCTATGCCTAACAAAAACCCTAACCCTTGACCCGAACCCTTCACCCTAACCCCTAAGCCTTACCCTAACCCCTAACCCTAATCCTAATCCTAACCATTGAACGTAACCCTAGCTCTTAAAGCTAACCCTAAACCTTACCCTCACGACTAGACGTAATCCTGACACTAACCTAACACCTAACCCTAACCAGAACACCTAAAGCTAACCCTGAACCCTATCCCTAACCCTAGCAGTAAACTTTAACCCTAAACCTAAGCCCAACCCGTAACCCTAATCCTATCCTTTTACCCTAAAACTAACCCCTAAACCTAACCCCTATACCTCACCCTAACTCTAACCCCAATCCTAATTCTAACCATACCCCTTCATAAAACACTAACTCCTAACCGCTAACCCTAACACTAACCAAAAACCCTAATCACTAATCCCTAACCCTAACGCTTAACCTTTACCCTAACCGTTAACCCTCACCCTAAATCGTAACACTGACCCTAACCTTAACCTTTAACTCTAAGCCTAACCCTTAATCCTACAGGAAGGAAGACCCTTAATGCTAATGGGATCCCTTATCCTTAACCCTAACACTACAGCTTAAAATAACCCTAACCTTTGATCCTTAAATCTAACCCCTAACACTTACTTTAACCCCAAAACCTAACCCTAATCCTAAGCATTAAACCTAACCCTATCTCGTAACCCTAACACTAGCCCTTACCCTAACGCCTAGATCTAACCCTAAATCTAACCTACCGCCTAATCCTAACCTTAAGCACTAATGCTAACTCTAACCCTAAACCTACCCGTAACCCTTAACACTAACCCTATCCGT
This sequence comes from Eulemur rufifrons, assembly GCF_041146395.1. Classification (NCBI taxonomy): domain Eukaryota; kingdom Metazoa; phylum Chordata; class Mammalia; order Primates; family Lemuridae; genus Eulemur; species Eulemur rufifrons. The sequence goes on from NC_091011.1 coordinate 527,841, forward strand.
GAACCTTAACCCTGACCCTAACCATTACCCGCACCCAAGCATTTAACCCTGACCCTAACCCTAATCCTTAATGCTAACCCTAAGACTAAACCCTAACCCTAAGCCCAACACTTAACCCTAATCCTATCCCTTAACCCTAACCCTAACCCTAATGCTACCCCCTAAACGTAACCCTAACCGTGACCAGTAAACCTAACCCTAACCTCTAACACAAACCATAGCACAAAACTCTAACCCTAAAACGAACCCTAACCCTAACCCTAACCCTAAACCCTAACTCTTAACCTTAACCCTAAGCGTTAACTCTCACGCTAACCTTTAATCCTAACCCTAATCCTAATATTCAACCCTAAACCTAACACTTAACCCTAACCCTGTACCAAACCCTAACCCCTCATCTTAACCCTAAACGTAAACCTCAACCCTAAACCAAAGTGTAACCGTTAAACCTAAGAGTAACCTTTAATCCTAACCCTAATCCCTAACCCTAAGCCCTCACCCTAACACTAAACTTCATCCTTAACCCTAACCATAATCCTAACCCTAAATCTAATTCTCAGACTTCTTGCTTTCTTAGAGTTTAGAAAACCTGCAATCCTCCCATGCCATGCGAGAAAGGAGGCTCTACCATTGTGTCCTGCATGAAACCCACGGGCCCACACCCAGAGTATGATAGAGTGGGTTCCCGGGTACCATCCCAGCCCCCTAAACTCCCCCCGCCCGCCTAATGCAGACAGGGCCCGTGCGCTAAGCATAAACAATACCTTTAACAGATAACCCTAACCCTGAACATAACACCCAACCCTGTTCCTATTTCTCCCCTTAACACGTAAACCTCACCGTGCGCCTAACTTTAACCTCTTATCCTAACGTTAATGCATAACCCATTTCCTGAGAACAACCCCTATCCCATAATTCTAACCCTATCTCCTAGTCATCGCTGTGACACCTAATCCCTAACCCTAATTCTAAACCGCTAACCCTAACCGTAACCCTACCTACAACCCTAACACTGACAGTAACCCTTACATCTAACCCCAACGCTATGCCTAACAAAAACCCTAACCCTTGACCCGAACCCTTCACCCTAACCCCTAAGCCTTACCCTAACCCCTAACCCTAATCCTAATCCTAACCATTGAACGTAACCCTAGCTCTTAAAGCTAACCCTAAACCTTACCCTCACGACTAGACGTAATCCTGACACTAACCTAACACCTAACCCTAACCAGAACACCTAAAGCTAACCCTGAACCCTATCCCTAACCCTAGCAGTAAACTTTAACCCTAAACCTAAGCCCAACCCGTAACCCTAATCCTATCCTTTTACCCTAAAACTAACCCCTAAACCTAACCCCTATACCTCACCCTAACTCTAACCCCAATCCTAATTCTAACCATACCCCTTCATAAAACACTAACTCCTAACCGCTAACCCTAACACTAACCAAAAACCCTAATCACTAATCCCTAACCCTAACGCTTAACCTTTACCCTAACCGTTAACCCTCACCCTAAATCGTAACACTGACCCTAACCTTAACCTTTAACTCTAAGCCTAACCCTTAATCCTACAGGAAGGAAGACCCTTAATGCTAATGGGATCCCTTATCCTTAACCCTAACACTACAGCTTAAAATAACCCTAACCTTTGATCCTTAAATCTAACCCCTAACACTTACTTTAACCCCAAAACCTAACCCTAATCCTAAGCATTAAACCTAACCCTATCTCGTAACCCTAACACTAGCCCTTACCCTAACGCCTAGATCTAACCCTAAATCTAACCTACCGCCTAATCCTAACCTTAAGCACTAATGCTAACTCTAACCCTAAACCTACCCGTAACCCTTAACACTAACCCTATCCGTGAACCTTAACCCTGACCCTAACCATTACCCGCACCCAAGCATTTAACCCTGACCCTAACCCTAATCCTTAATGCTAACCCTAAGACTAAACCCTAACCCTAAGCCCAACACTTAACCCTAATCCTATCCCTTAACCCTAACCCTAACCCTAATGCTACCCCCTAAACGTAACCCTAACCGTGACCAGTAAACCTAACCCTAACCTCTAACACAAACCATAGCACAAAACTCTAACCCTAAAACGAACCCTAACCCTAACCCTAACCCTAAACCCTAACTCTTAACCTTAACCCTAAGCGTTAACTCTCACGCTAACCTTTAATCCTAACCCTAATCCTAATATTCAACCCTAAACCTAACACTTAACCCTAACCCTGTACCAAACCCTAACCCCTCATCTTAACCCTAAACGTAAACCTCAACCCTAAACCAAAGTGTAACCGTTAAACCTAAGAGTAACCTTTAATCCTAACCCTAATCCCTAACCCTAAGCCCTCACCCTAACACTAAACTTCATCCTTAACCCTAACCATAATCCTAACCCTAAATCTAATTCTCAGACTTCTTGCTTTCTTAGAGTTTAGAAAACCTGCAATCCTCCCATGCCATGCGAGAAAGGAGGCTCTACCATTGTGTCCTGCATGAAACCCACGGGCCCACACCCAGAGTATGATAGAGTGGGTTCCCGGGTACCATCCCAGCCCCCTAAACTCCCCCCGCCCGCCTAATGCAGACAGGGCCCGTGCGCTAAGCATAAACAATACCTTTAACAGATAACCCTAACCCTGAACATAACACCCAACCCTGTTCCTATTTCTCCCCTTAACACGTAAACCTCACCGTGCGCCTAACTTTAACCTCTTATCCTAACGTTAATGCATAACCCATTTCCTGAGAACAACCCCTATCCCATAATTCTAACCCTATCTCCTAGTCATCACTGTGACACCTAATCCCTAACCCTAATTCTAAACCGCTAACCCTAACCGTAACCCTACCTACAACCCTAACACTGACAGTAACCCTTACTTCTAACCCCAACGCTATGCCTAACAAAAACTGTAACCCTTGACCCTAACCCTTCACCCTAACCCCTAAGCCTTACCCTAACCCTTACCCTAATCCTAATCCTAACCACTAAACCTAACCCTAGCTCTTAAAGCTAACCCTAAATCTTACCCTCACGACTAGAACTAACCCTGACACTAACCTAACACCTAACCCTAACAATAACCCCTAAAGCTAACCCTGAACCCTATCCCTAACCCTAGCAGTAAACTTTAACCCTAAACCTAAGCCCAACCCGTAACCCTAATCCTATCCCTTTACCCTAAAACTAACCCCTAAACCTAACCCCTATACCTCACCCTAACTCTAACCCCAATCCTAATTCTAACCATACCCCTTCCTAAAACACTAACTCCTAACCGCTAACCCTAACACTAACCAAAAACCCTAATCACTAATCCCTAACCCTAACGCTTAACCTTTACCCTAACCGTTAACCCTCATCCTAAATCTTAACACTGACCCTAACCTTCACCTTTAACTCTAAGCCTAACCCTTAACCCTACAGTAAGGAAGACCCTTAATGCTAATGGGATCGCTTATCCCTAACCCTAACACTACAGCTAAAAATAACCCTAACATTTGATCCTTAAACCTAACCCCTAACACTTACTTTAACCCCAAACCCTAACCCTAATCCTAAGCATTAAACCTAACCCTATCTCTTAACCCTAACGCTAGCCCTTACCCTAATGCCTAGATCTAACCCTAAATATAACCTACCGCCTAATCCTAACCTTAAGCCTTAATGCTACCTCTAACCCTGAACCCTAAACCTACCCATAACCCTTAACACTAACCCTATCCGTGAACCTTAACCCTGACCCTAACTATTACACGCACCCAAGCATTTAACCCTGACCCTAACCCTAATCCTTAATGATAACCCTAACACTAAACCCTCACCCTAAGCTCAACACTTAACCCTAATCCTATCCCTTAACCCTAACCCTAACCTAACCCTAACACTAACCCTAACCCCAAACCTAACCCTAACCCTAAACCCTAACCCTAGCCCTAGCCCTAACCCCTAACCCTAACCCTAACCCCTAACCCTAACTCCTAACCCTAGCCCTAGCCCTAGCCCTAACTCTAACCCCTAACCCTAACCCTAACCAAACCCTAACCCTAACCCCTAACCCTAACCCCTAACCGTACCCTATCCTACCCCTAACCCTAACCTCTAACCCCTAACCCTAACCCTAACCCCTACCCTAACCCTAACCCGAACCCTACCCCTACCCCTTACCCTACCCATACCGATAACCCTAACCCTAACCCCAACCCCAACACCAACCCTAACCCTAACCCCTAAACCTAACCTAACCCTAACCCCTAACCCTAACCCCTAACCCTAACCCCTAACCCCTACCCTAACACTAACCCCTAACCCTAACCCTAAAACCTTACCCTAACCCCTAACCCTAACCCTAACCCCTATCCCTAACCCTTAACCCTAACCCTAACCCCTGACCCTGACACTGACCCTGACCCCGGACCCTGACCCTGACCCTAACCCTAACTCTAACAACCCCAACCCCAACCCCAACCCAACCCTAACCCTAACCCCTAACCCTAACCCTAACTCAACCCTAACCACTAACCCTAACCCCTAACCCTAACCCCTAACCCCTAACCCTAACCCTAACCCTTAACCCTAAACCTACCCCTAACCCTAACCCTAACCTAACACTAACCCTAACCCCTAACCCTAACCCTAAACCGTAACCCAACCCTAACCCTATCCCTAACCCCTAACCCTAACCCTACCCTAAACCTAACCCTAACCCTAACCCCTAACCCTAACCCTAACCCCTAACCCTAACCCTAACCCCTAACCCTAACCCCTAACACTAAAACCCTAACCCTAACCCCAACCCTAACCCAACCCTAACCATTACTCTAACACCTAACCCTAACCCTAACCCCTAACCCTAACCCTAACCCAACCCCTAACCCTAACCCCTAACCCCTACCCCTACAGCTAACCCTAACCCCTAACCCTAACCCTACCCCTACCCCTTCCCCTAACCCTAACCCTAACCCCTACCCCTACCCCTAACCCCTAACCCTACCCCTAACCCTAACCCTAACTCCTAACCCTAACCCCTAACCCTAACCCTAACCCCTAACCCTAACCCCTAACCCTAACCCTAACCCCTAACCCTAACCCTAACCCCGAACCCAACCCCAACCCTAACCCTAACCCTAACCCCTAACCCCTGAACCTGACCCTGACCCGGAGCCTAACCCCTAACCCTAACCCTAACTCTAAACCCTAACCCTAACCCCTAACCCTAACCCTAACCCCAACCCCAAACCTAACCCTAACACCCTAACCCTACCCCTAACCCTAACCCCTAACCCTAACCCTAACCCCTAACCCTAACCCTAACTCCTAACCCCTGACCCTGACCCTGACCCTAACCCTAACCCCTAACCCTAACCCTAACCCTAACTCTAACCCTGAACCCTAAACCTACCCGTAACCCTTAACACTAACCCTATCCGTGAACCTTAACCCTGACCCTAACCATTACCCGCACCCAAGCATTTAACCCTGACCCTAACCCTAATCCTTAATGCTAACCCTAACACTAAACCCTAACCCTAAGCCCAACACTTATCCCTAATCCTATCCCTTAACCCTAACCCTAACCCTAATGCTACCCCCTAAATGTAACCCTAACCGTGACCAGTAAACCTAACCTTAACCTCTAACACAAACCATAGCACATAACTCTAACCCTAAAACTAACCCTAACCCTAACCCTAAACCCTAACTCTTAACCTTAACACTAAGCGTTAACTCTCACGCTAACCTTTAATCCTAACCCTAATCCTAATCTTCAACCCTAAACCTAACACTTAACCCTAACCCTGTACCAAACCCTAACCCCTCATCTTAACCCTAACCGTAAACGTCAACCCTCCAACAAAGTGTAACCGATAAACCTAAGGGTAACCTTTAACCCGAACCCTAATACCTAAACCCTAAGCCCTCACCCTAACACTAAACTTCATCCTTAACCCTAACCAGAATCCTAACCCTAAATCTAATTCTCAGACTTCTTGCTTTCTTAGAGTTTAGAAAGCCTGCAATCCTCCCATGCCATGCGTGAAAGGAGGCTCTACCACTGTGTCCTGCATGAAACCCACGGGCTCATACCCAGAGTATTATAGAGTGCGTTCCCAGGTACAATTCCAGCCCCCTAAACTCACCCCGCCCGCCGAATGCAGACAGGGCTCGTGCCCTAAGCATAAACAATACCTTTAACAGATAACCCTAACACTGAACATAACACCCAACCCTGTTCCTATTTCTCCCCTTAACACGTAAACCTCACCGTGCGCCTAACTTTAACCTCTTATCCTAACGTTAATGCATAACCCATTTCCTGAGAACAACCCCTATCCCATAATTCTAACCCTATCTCCTAGTCATCACTGTGACACCTAATCCCTAACCCTAATTCTAAACCGCTAACCCTAACCGTAACCCTACCTACAACCCTAACACTGACAGTAACCCTTACTTCTAACCCCAACGCTATGCCTAACAAAAACTGTAACCCTTGACCCTAACCCTTCACCCTAACCCCTAAGCCTTACCCTAACCCTTAACCCTAATCCTAATCCTAACCATTAAACCTAACCCTAGCTCTTAAAGCTAACCCTAAACCTTACCCTCACGACTAGACCTAACCCTGACACTAACCTAACTCCTAACCCTAACCAGAACCCCTAAAGCTAACCCTGAACCCTATTCCTAACCCTAGCAGTAAACTTTAACCCTAAACCTAAGCCCAACCCGTAACCCTAATCCTATCCTTTTACCCTAAAACTAACCCCTAAACCTAACCCCTATACCTCACCCTAACTCTAACCCCAATCCTAATTCTAACCATACCCCTTCATAAAACACTAACTCCTAACCGCTAACCCTAACACTAACCAAAAACCCTAATCACTAATCCCTTACCCTAACGCTTAACCTTTACCCTAACCGTTAACCCTCACCCTAAATCTTAACACTGACCCTAACCTTAACCTATAACTCTAAGCCTAACCCTTAACCCTACAGTAAGGAAGACCCTTAATGCTAATGGGATCCCTTATCCCTAACCCTAACACTACTGCTAAAAATAACCCTAACCTTTGATCCTTAAACCTAACCCCTAACACTTACTTTAACCCCAAACCCTAACCCTAATACTAAGCGTTAAACCTATACCTATCTCTTAACCCTAACGCTAGCCCTTACCCTAACGCCTAGATCTAACCCTAAATCTAACCTACCGCCTAATCCTAACCTTAAGCCCTAATGCTAACTCTAACCCTGAACCCTAAACCTACCCGTAACCCTTAACACTAACCCTATCCGTGAACCTTAACCCTGACCCTAACCATTACCCGCACCCAAGCATTTAACCCTGACCCTAACCCTAATCCTTAATGCTAACAATAACACTAAACCCTAACCCTAAGCCCAACACTTATCCCTAAGCCTATCCCTTAACCCTAACCTAACCCTAATGCTACCCCCTAAACGTAACCCTAACCGTGACCAGTAAACCTAACCCTAACCTCTAACACAAACCATAGCACATAACTCTAACCCTAAAACTAACCCTAACCCTAACCCTAAACCCTAACTCTTAACCTTAACACTAAGCGTTAACTCTCACGCTAACCTTTAATCCTAACCCTAATCCTAATCTTCAACCCTAAACCTAACACTTAACCCTAACCCTGTACCAAACCCTAACCCCTCATCTTAACCCTAACCGTAAACCTCAACCCGAAACCAAAGTGTAACCGTTAAACCTAAGAGTAACCTTTAACCCTAACCCTAATCCCTAACCCTAAGCCCTCACCCTAACACTAAACTTCATCCTTAACCCTATCCAGAATCCTAACCCTAAATCTAATTCTCAGACTTCTTGCTTTCTTAGAGTTTAGAAAGCCTGCAATCCTCCCATGCCATGCGTGAAAGGAGGCTCTACCACTGTGTCCTGCATGAAACCCACGGGCCCATACCCAGAGTATGATAGAGTGGGTTCCCGGGTACAATCCCAGCCCCCTAAACTCCCCCCGCCCGCCTAATGCAGACAGGACCCGTGCGCTAAGCATAAACAATACCTTTAACAGATAACCCTAACCCTGAACGTAACACCCAACCCTGTTCCTATTTCTCCCCTTAACACGTAAACCTCACCGTGCGCCTAACTTTAACCTCTTATCCTAACGTTAATGCATAACCCATTTCCTGAGAACAACCCCTATCCCATAATTCTAACCCTATCTCCTAGTCTTCACTGTGACACCTAATCCCTAACCCTAATTCTAAACCGCTAACCCTAACCGTAACCCTACCTACAACCCTGACACTGACAGTAACCCTTACTTCTAACCCCAACGATATGCCTAACAAAAACCCTAACCCTTGACCCTAACCCCTAAGCCTTACCCTAACCCTTAACCCTAATCCTAATCCTAACCATTAAACCTAACCCTAGCTCTTAAAGCTAACCCTAAATCTTACCCTCACGACTAGACCTAACCCTGACACTAACCTAACACCTAAACCTAACCAGAACCCCTAAAGCTAACCCTGAACCCTATCCCTAACCCTAGCAGTAAACTTTAACCCTAAACCTAAGCCCAACCCGTAACCCTAATCCTATCCTTTTACCCTAAAACTAACCCCTAAACCTAACCCCTATACCTCACCCTGACTCTAACCCCAATCCTAATTCTAACCATACCCCTTCATAAAACACTAACTCCTAACCGCTAACCCTAACACTAACCAAAAACCCTAATCACTAATCCCTAACCCTAACGCTTAACCTTTACCCTAACCGTTAACCCTCACCCTAAATCTTAACACTGACCCTAACCTTCACCTTTAACTCTAAGCCTAACCCTTAACCCTACAGTAAGGAAAACCCTTAATGCTAATGGGATCCCTTATTCCTAACCCTAACACTACAGCTAAAAATAACCCTAACCTTTGATCCTTAAACCTAACCCCTAACACTTACTTTAACCCCAAACCCTAACCCTAATTCTAAGCATTAAACCTAACCCTTTCTCTTAACCCTAAGGCTAGCCCTTACCCTAACGCCTAGATCTAACCCTAAATATAACCTACCGCCTAATCCTAACCTTAAGCCTTAATGCTACCTCTAACCCTGAACCCTAAACCTACCCATAACCCTTAACACTAACCCTATCCGTGAACCTTAACCCTGACCCTAACTAGTACCCGCACCCAAGCATTTAACCCTGACCCTAACCCTAATCCTTAATGATAACCCTAACACTAAACCCTAACCCTAAGCCCAACACTTAACCCTAATCCTATCCCTTAACCCTAACCCTAACCTAACCCTAACACTAACCCTAACCCCAAACCTAACCCTAACCCTAAACCCTAACCCTAGCCCTAGCCCTAACCCCTAACTCTAACCCTAACCCCTAACCCTAACTCCTAACCCTAGCCCTAGCCCTAGCCCTAACCCTAACCCCTAACCCTAACCCTAACCAAACCCTAACCCTAACCCCTAACCCTAACCCCTAACCCTACCCTATCCTACCCCTAACCCTAACCCCTAACCCCTAACCCTAACCCTAACCCCTACCCTAACCCTAACCCGAACCCTACACCTACCCTTTACCCTACCCATACCGATAACCCTAACCCTAACCCCAACCC